>NW_020455466.1:5043509-5046522 GCF_003342845.1 Nothoprocta perdicaria | reverse complement strand
AAAAAAAAAAGGAAAAAAGATCCTAAAGCCCACACAGAGCAGAGCGTTTCCTCCCTCTTGCTCTCCCTCGCTGCCTTCAAGGAGTCACCGCCGGCTCGAGCTCCTCACACCCGGGCTCCCATCCTCAGCACCGCGAGCGTCGCATCGCGGCGGTGGCGACCCGCGCATCCAGGTGCCGGCGGCGGCGGCGGGGAGAGCCCCTAGTCCCCAGTTTCATACAAAACCAAGAGCAGATCGAAGCATTTCCTGCAGAACTCCGAGCCCAGCGACTTCCAGCCCTTCGGCTTCTTTTGATGCATTGAAGAAGGGATTAATGGGTCCGTCATCAGCTCCCTGTGCTTGCTCCTCTGAAGGGGTGGGGGTGGGCGGGAGGGAACCCAAAGAGGAGGGGTGGGGGGAGAAAGATTTACCAAATAGGGGATTTAGTCATATTTGTGTGCAATGCGATCCTTATTAGAGTAGAAATCCTTTAAAATCGAACAAATCCATTTTGCAAAACCCTCTCCCTGCGTATTGCATAGTATCAGGCAGCAGCAGCGGCAAGAGGCTGCAAACACATTGCACCGTCTCAAATCCTCTCGGAAGGCAAGGAGTGAGCCAGAGATGGCTGAGGACAGAGAGCTGCCCCCTCACTGCTCCAGCCCTGGTGACTCTTCACTCAGCGCCGGAGAAGGACGGAAGGGCGGCGGTGCTGGGGCAGGAGTGATTTCAAAACTGAGAAAGCCAGAGGAAGAGCAGAGAGGTTCTTTTTTTCCCCTCCCCTGCTCAGTTTAGGGGCCAGACAAAACGCTCGTGGCTTCCCCCTTGAACTGCACCTGCCAGAAAGAAGCAGAGACGAGTCCCTCTTGGAGCGGCGCACACACGGCCGCGCACGCAAAAGGGAGCAATGAAAGTTTAGCTGCTAATCCCCCAGCCGCGGTTACAAGGATTGCTTCTTCCAATCAGCCCGGAGACGGCAGCAAAATCTCCCTCGTTTCCTCCTCCTTCCCTTTTCCCGGCTTATCTCCCCCCACCGGCTCCCCCGCGCTGCATCTCACCCCAGACACCCATTCTCTGAGGAGGCTRCGGAGGGGGTGGGTGGAGAAGGAGGAAGAGTGTACGTGGGGGGAGGGAAAAATAACAAGAGTAGTGAGAGGAGCTGAAATGAGCTCAGCGAGTCCCTTCCTCGCCTCTCCTTTCGCCCACGAGAGCTGCTGTCCTCAGCCCTGGGGAGGAAACAGCCACAGGCGAACAGGGCGAGGGGCAGGGGAGCYCCCCACCGAGGGGACCGGGGCCCCCATGCCCAGCATGTGCTGCGGGACAGCAGCGGGGGGAGACGCGTCCCCTGTCCCGGCGGCCACTCCGCTCTGCCCTCGCTGCTCCGGCCGTCCGCGAAGAGTAAAGTGCGGGAGGAGGAGGGAAAGGCTGGGGGAAAAAAAGAGAAAGGGGGGGGGGGAAGAAAAGGAAAAAAAAAATCGAAATGCAATCCTGGATCCACCTGTAAGGAGCAAAGGTAACGGGAGCGCGAGCCTCGCACCCGATGGCGCTTGCAGCGCGGCGTGGAGCTACGCGCGCGCCCGCGGAGCCGGGTGCTCCTGCTGCTCCTGCTGTTCCTGCTGCTCCTGCTCCTGCTGCTGCCGCCGCGCTCGGGACCTCCGCACGGGGCCGCCCCTTACCTGGCGGGCGAGACCTGCTCGGGCAACCTGTTGTCTGCAGGGCAGCGCTTTAGCGAGGCAGGGGCTTCTGCTCCACTCCCCTCGGGCAGTGGGGTTTCGTGCGCCTGCTGATCCAGAGGGTGAGAGGTGAGAAGAGCCTCGTTCTTCCCTTTTTCTTTCTTTTTCTTTCTTTTTTTTTTTTTCTTTTTTAAATTGTCCTTTTAGCCTGTGGATTGTTTGTCTGCTCTGCACTGTGAAATCAAGGCAGTATCTGCCATTGATACTGGGGAATTCAGACAGTTATCAGCAGTAACACACACATTCAGATAAATCTGAGGTGATCTTGGCTAGCTGAATTCCCTCATGCTGTCATCCATGCATCCATCAGATCAGTCCAGCCAGCCTGTCTTGGATCATTTAAAAAACCCTGCTAGGTGACAAGGGCACAAAATGCAGCTATAGGACTCTGCAGTAAACTCTTACTATAAGGAATAAAGAGGAAACAAGGTCCCATGAAAGGAATCATCTATGTTTTGTGTCATCTATCTTGCTATTAGAAGCATGAGAGCTGCAGCTGTTAATCTTTATAAACYGTCCCACTCTGCTTTCCAACCCTCTCAGCACTTCCTCTGACCTTCCCTACTCCTTTCCACCACCAGTAAAGAACCTTATTTGTGCAGTAATTGAAAGTCACCTGATTTGTCCATAGGATCAACTTCTTCAACACAGATGTGCACAGCCTCCCTTATTCAAGCAATGGAAGAACAACTGAAAAAAGATAAGTGGGGGAAACAGTCATAGGGGTATTTCTAGGCAGTCAGATGTTTCTTCTGCAACAGAATGAAGACATCCATATGGCTAATTTTTAAGTTATAGTTACTTTAAAAAGGTTATAGAACAAGTAGCCATAAAACAGCTGATTTTGCTTTCTGTGGAAATTTGCTGTGTCACGTCATATAACAACTTCCTCATTTTTCCTCTCCTGAAACAGTGTTTTGTTGTTATTGTTGTTTTTGGATATTATTTCTGTTTTGATTGGCAGTGCTTAAAGACACAAATTGGCAAATAGCATGTGTAGCAAATATAATCGAAATATGCCAAAATGTAGTTGCACACTTTCACTACAGAGTGAGGCATCCACAAAAAAAATGGAGGATCAGCCACGGTGACCACTGCCTATTTTGGTAATGAGACCTTCAGGGGATATCTCAGGATCTACCTAGCTGGATGCTAAAAGCAGTAAGTTTGTTCAAAGGGGGTTATAAGCAAGCACACAGTGCTTGTCAGTTAGAGATTGGTTCAAATGAGTTTCTACCTCAGTAGACCTCCTCTAGAGAGTGAGATATTTTGAACCTCAAACAACTACTACAGCTCCCCTC
>NW_020455466.1:4938337-5043149 GCF_003342845.1 Nothoprocta perdicaria | reverse complement strand
AGAGGGCAGTGTTTTATGTCTCATTTTGATGCCAAACCTGTATTTATGGATTTTTTTTCAAATATTCCTTCTTAAAAAACTAGTAACTCACCAACCAGCAAGTACATTTCATGATACAGGTTTTATGCTGGTAAATGTTTATGTATTTATGTACTTAGTATGTGGGTTTGTTTCTTCAGTAAGCCAATAATCATACCCTTGCCTCTCTACTAGGCATCAGAGTGAAACAGGGAGAAAGCAGTTTAGTTAGTATAAAACRTTTAAAAAGAATTTTCTTTGACTGGAAGGACCGTACACAATTTTCTTAAAGGACAACTAAGTATTGGATGGAAATCATACTCAGTCTTTTATATGGTATTAAGGTTTGTGTGTATATTTTTTCTTTCTTTTCTTTTTAAGTTAGTTTTGTGGGTTTTTTTTTAGACTAAGAACTTTATGTTATGTTTAACTTTTTAATGAACCTTGTTTCATTACCTGAAACATTTTTAATTAGATATTCACTTTTCGTCTTATTAGTTCTTTACTGGATGTAAGTTGAAATCCTATTTTTTTTAAAAGAGCAAAACTACACCCAAAAGAGTTATGTTTTTGATATCTCAGTTTTGATATCCCATATCTCAGTGTAATTCTTTGTAGTAGTTTTAACAAACTGCTATCTAGCTTTATAGGGCTTTATAGCACCTGTGTCAGCCTCTCTCTTTCACTTTAGCAGTCAGGTTTTCTCTTGATTTTAATGGGAGTTTGTCTGACGCCCAAAGCTTCTCAACAAGACATGGAGTGCTCTGTAATGACTCCAGGCTGATGTTAGACATCTAAGAGAAGCCTGATTAGGCTTCTTTTAGGAAGGAGATGGTTAGCATAGCAGAGGGAGACCAAGCAGTTGAAGACCAATTTAAGCACTTTCAATTTGATATTTACAAAATGAAAAAAAGACAACTATGAAAATAGTTCTGAAAGTTTTGTAAGAACAGTTTCTCATCAAAAAATAAGTGAAAGACTTGACACTTTTCTTTAAAGGGCAGAAGAAAAGCTTTTGCTTCCTAACCTGTGTTATACCAGAATTGTAGGCCCTGGTCAAAAACAAAACAAAACAAAACCTTGCCTTGTTTTCCCACATTTTAGTGGTGATTTTTTTTGTGTTTACCACAATAAATAAGTAAATAAGTAATACTAGGGAAGGAAAGAGGGAAGGGGAAAGAATTCCTTTTTTTTCTTACTTTTTTTTTAAGGAAGGAAAAAAAATTCTTAAAAAAGTCAGGACAGAATTGGTTGCTTTCATTTGTAACCTAGGGTAAAATTAGACAATACGACAAACTGTTTTATTTCAGAGATTATATTCTAGAGCACATCTTTAGGAAAGCAACACTCTCAGAGTTAAAATCTCAATATGGAAAAATCCTTGGCAAATTATTATACTATTTATTTTCTTTGTTAAAATCTCTCTGATTTCTAGTCAATACACAAGTATTTATACCTTGGCCTGACCTTCCACATAGTCTTGCCTTAGCCTTAATGTCCCATTGAATATTTTTTTATCAACACCCTTTTATAGCTAAGCTTAACCCCTCTGTGCTCTCTTTCTTTTTGTTGACAGAATGTAACAAATCTGAACTACAGGCCCAAAATAAACCCAGTTATAAACGGTGTGACATTTAGAAACACTATCAATCCAATCATCTCATCCACACTAGTATTTTAGCTTAGATCAGRAGCGTGCTTTTGAAGTGAATCCTTGAATCATCCCCACTTATTGTGAACTGGAGCAGTACTGGAGGTGAACAGCTTCATTACTTTTGGATGAAACTAAATTGGAAGATGGGAAGATGTGCTCAAGAGGCAGAGTTTATGTTTTCCAACTTCTAGAGAGTATGTAGTTCACAGGACTTGACTAAAGCCAATATTAAGTAAATCCCTCCAAAGACATATAGAGAAAGTGTGGAAATCTCAGTACCAATCATTTTACCTTCCAGACAAGCTCCTTCTTCACTGACATATTTATTAATGTGGACGCATCCAGTCCACATTTCATCTGAACTAGAAGTYGAAACGATGAAAACTGAAATAGCCTCTTTTCCCCTCACAATGAAATACCTACCAAGGAGCAGAATTTATACTGGCACTGGCCCCTGTTTGATGTCAAGATATYGGCATATTTTGGTTCCTTTAAATGGAACCTATTGTGTCATTATCAATTTTCCAGGCTTTCTCAGAATTCTACTCTGCAAATTTGGGAGGACTCTTGATCTGCACCCTTCTGGCTAAGTAGCTCAAATACAAGGATGACACAACTCTTTCCACAATCTTTTCTTTGGAATTGCAGTTTATCACCCTCCTACACCCTGGTCTGAGTGGTAACATTTAAATATCAGAATCAAGTGATTTAATAAAAAGAAAGAAACTAACAAGAAAAAAATCTTTATCTGCAGAGTTGCTTATAATTAGTGTAGTATTTGCTAACACCTAGCTGGAAATACTATGACTTCAATGACTTCAATTATATAGACTTGTATTCCTGTATTTCTACARGAATCTTAGCCTATTTTTCCTACTATCTGCTTTATTCTTACTCTGATGAATTAAAATTTATTTGCTTTATGAAAAGGATATTAAAAAGATATTTCTCACACTCAGTCATCTTTGCTTTATGTAGAAACACCTGGCAGCTAACCTCTCTGAAGTAAATGATACTCACCAATTTTGAGTCTGAGTCTGCCAATTTTAGCAGTTAAAGAAAGTATTCAAGAACTTTTTTATTTTACCATTTAAAAAATAAGGGACAATATTAAAAGAATTTTGTAGTGCAGAATACCTTTTTTTTTTTTTTTTCGTTTTCTTTAGTAACTTATATGTTGGCAAGTTGGCTTATGAGTGAAAAGTAGGCATAAGTAGGCATATATTTCGTTCTTGGGCTATGCGGGGTAATTTTGTGCTTCAAATTCCATGCTTTTTATTGGCAAAGCCTGGAATTAAGCTGTTAACATAAATACTGAAAAGTTCTCCTTTCCAATTCATTCAATAGGAATTCTGTGATTGCTAACCTGGCCAAAAAATCCAACTAATATTAAAAAGAAATGAAAATAAGAAAGAATGACAAATAATCAGTTTTCAAAGTCAAAGTTAGAGTACATTACTGTCATGGTAATCCCTTACCAAGATTATATTCTTAATCAGGAACCACAGTCTAAGATTTTGAAGACAACTGTGCAAGATAAATGGTGGAGTTATACTTAGCTGAAAATTGAAAATTGAAATGGTAGAAGTGAGAATCAAATTCAAAACATATCTGTTCCTCTTCATAAAATCTCTTTAACTTTCAAAAAAATTAAAACTTAAACTTTTAAAAATTATGTGCCATTATTCTAGAAAATAATTTCCTGCTAGTTGCCACACAACAGACTTATACAAACTACATAATATCTCTTACATAGATCAGTATAACCTGCATCACTAATATCATAGCAAGACAGTTTTACTACATTTTGAGACCACATGACTACCTCATATCTGAGGCGGAAGATACGGATTTTTACACCAYAGTTAAGGGATGGCCTTTAATCTTGAAAATCACTAGTCAGTATTTAGTAATTAGTACATCTCATTAAGTTCTGCTGCAAATTCTTAATACAACTCTATTTTGTGTATTTCCATCTAAATGTTATGTTGGGCAAATGCCTTAAATATTAAAGCTTTCTGATATTTATTATTAAGTTATAAATTATAAATACACTATTAAATATTAATGATAAATATTTTTACAGTCTTTCTGTAATTATTATTAAAGCTGCTAATTATTATYAAGAAAGATCATGTTAGTTTCAAGAAAAATAGATATTAAAAGAATCAAATCATTTGGAATGATTCAAAACACATTTATAACTGCCTGTTTTCCTATTTAAGGGTTTATTTTCAGGGTTTAAAATAAGTTCCCCTATGATTCATTTTTACGCAAGCAAAATTTCATGAGTTTTCTAAACTTGTATAATCTCTAGGACATCTTTCATTTATATATCATTCTATGCCATCCAATGTTCATATGTTATATATGTAAGTATAAACATAACAATATGCATATGCAAAATTTTGAAATTAATGTTATTCATTAATACAGTACTGCTTTGGCTTGTGCAATAAGTATCAGAAATAAGTCAACTTCAAATTTTCTAACTTCATCCTTTGGAACAATGCTAATTCTAGTAAGAAAAACCCATACAAAGCTGGAGATACTGGAAAATTTTAATGCAAAACAAAAGCATCATACAAAATAATAAGGCTCCAAAGGGAAGGAGTCGAATGGAAACTGTAGTGCAGATTTTTCTGCAGAAGCCTGTGACTGCACATTCCTTAGGGAGATTAAATTGTCCATAGGCATTGTCCTACAATTGTCCAAATTGTCCATTGTCCTACACAAGACACTGATGAACTTTCTGCCAGTAGAAGTGCAACAGTTCTGCACCTGGTGCCTGATGCTCTCCTATAGGGCAACGTTTCCTTAAGGCACAGAGACAAAAAAAAAATCTCTTATAACACCTTTAATTAATTGTGTGCAAATGCTACAACAGAATATTAATTTATCTACTGGTCTGCCATATTGAACGGAAGATTTCTGAAAATAAAGGCAGATATCTTCCATGGCAATGAATTATAGCTTAACTACTGATGCCATTGAGACCCTGGAGCAACATACAGTGGTCTATTTGCTATTGTGTATCCATGTTTTAGGATAATTTTTTAGCTATTAGATGATTAATTTGTGCTTACCTCTGAGCCATCTTATTCTAGCTTTGTCTGCAGACTTCTTACTATAGATGTATTTATGGATAATATATCCAAATAGCAACTAGGTCTCCTACCTGAAAAATAATGTGATATGCCTAGTGACTGTGAAGATTTATAATAAAGTACTTGTTCTTCATCATATCTAATGGCACAATTTAACTTAGTTATGAAGATACCTGTTTTTTTTTTCCTATTTTTTTCCCCTAAAGTCCATTAAATATTCTCTTTACCATTGACATAGAAATGATTTCTTTATTAGGAAAAAAACAGCACTGTTTCATCTACCCAATAGTATGAAATCTTAAAAGTAATTAATTGGATAGTTCAACTAATTCTTATTTCATTAGTGTTCTAGTGGAACACTGTAATTAAATACATTTTTCCAGGGGGTTGTTAATAGGACTTAATTTACAGTTAAAGACAAATACTTTTTTTCACACTAGGGAGACAGGATAGGTCTTTATTATTTAAAATCTAATGTTTGTAATGTCATGGACTGGAAAGAGGAGCATGAATCTTGTCAAACTGTTCATCCTTGTAAAAGAGACAGTGGCAGGTCACACATCTTGGACTCAAATTAATTATTATTGTATGCACCAAAAATACTCATTGTTGAACACAATACATTAGACCTGGTTCAACAAGGACACTCATTTGTAATCTCTAAGAGAAAAAGAATTAGATTGATGTTAACCTCTGAGTRCTATTTGTGAAGTCAGCATCATAAGTTATATATGTGATGCATATAGCAAAGATACAAGCAAATAATTGGTGTYCTGTTAACTAGAGTGAGATGACAGGAAAAGAGGTAGAGTTATACAGGAACACTGAATTAGATGCAAAAACCTGACTTGGTTAGCAGGTATAAATCAACAAAATTTGACTGGAGGTGTTGGATGCACATTTATCACTTAGATGAAGTTCTGTTTTAATTACTAGTTTCTATATTAGCATTTTTTCCCTTACAAGTTTTAGCCTCCTGAGCTCTACACATCGAAAAGATTTTCCAAGCAGCAACCTTGAAAGCAAGCATTTTAATCGAAACAGATATTTTTTATTTTTGTTTGTAAAGATTTTTCTCTTAGGAGACCAACATGTTCCAAATGGCACAGAACATTATTAGAGATGTTTTTTTTCTCCAAAAGACTAACTATATATACATATATATATGACTGTTATTTAYACCAGTAAGTTGTTACTAAGTGAAAACTTTTCTGAATTTCTACATTAAAATGCTTGCCTTGTAATATAAATTTTATACTATATGTTAAAAAATCAACATCTGAATTACACATTTCCTGTAAAGTGAAAACTGTTTMTTTCCAAGAGCTAGGCTTCAAGAAAGATAACTATAATTATTTAAAATCCTTGCTGGAGAAAGATATTGCATCCTTATACAAATAATGTTAAAATTAGCTTTGATTTCCATCTTTTGAATAGACTTTCATTCACAGTTCATATATGCAAAATTTCGCAGAAGTCTTCATGTTTAAACAAATAATATGTATTTACACATAGCAGTTATTTAAACTACAGTTCAGCTTAGTCAATATATTCTGCATCAGCTTTCTAAAAATGGGTAGCTTCAAGTAAACTACTCTATTTTAAAACTGTCAAACATTATTAGTGAAACAGAGATTCAGTTCAAAAAGTAATTAATTCCAGGGCTTATTGTAAACTGTTATTTTAATTAAAAGAGCACTAATGTCCTGCTTCTTTTTAATTAGAACATGAACAAAAGGTCTAAATAAGTTACATTTTTAATCYGTTTTAAACATAAGACAAAATGTATTAAAGACATATGCCCTATTCCTTCTATTCATAAATTGACTCAAAAGAAAGACTGACAAGTTAGAAAGATTATATACTACAGTTCTTGGTTATGCTGTGCCATTTTTCTTATTAATTCCCTTCTGACTAACATAGGATGGAGAAATCATTTGGTACATATATTTTATTTATTTATTTATTATTTAAATATTATATCATTATATTTAATGTAATTATATTATTATAAAAATATTATTTTTGTTTTTTATTTATACATTATTTATTATTATTCATTTCATCAGACCTCAGTTGTGTGTTTATGACAATTGCCTCTTACAGGCTAACACCAGATGCAAGCTACATAATACTTTTCATTTGAAGATGTGAATTAGTACTTTCTATACTTTGTAAATTAGCCTCTTCTTCAGGTTATCCAAACTTTAGTCTGTGTGCATCAGGAATCAGATAGAATCAGCTGCAGGATTATAGACAAATAGAAACCTAATCTAAGGGATAAATATCCATAGCATAAATGTTATTGGATTTGGCATCTGAACTTACCTTATCAGAAAAGAGATCCAGAAAGGGATATTTAATCACTTGGTCTGTACCCAGAGAATGAATTTAACCATTCTTTGATTTCATCACTCAGTGATCCGGGATCACTGCAAGATACTGCATTTGATATACTGCACATGCTTGCTACAATAACAATTCTCTGCCTACAGATAAAATTTTGTCAATTTTTTTTTTCTGGGATAAAATATTTTCAGATTTACTGTGGTGTTATATAGAATATAAACTTTTATATACTACATGGTTGTCCTGTAGATTGCTAATAATGACCTGGTGTTACTGGCAGGAGACACACCAGGATGACATATCAATGCTGATGTAAAATATTTCATCATTTTCAGTTTTAAGATCCATTCTTGATTTCTTGTACCTCTGCTAAGCACCACTTATTTACATGGACTTTTTCTGCCAGCAATGAGATTCAATCTCTATACCTTAGMAAAAAAAGGCAAGAATAATTCAAGCATTTCACAGTCTGATATAAGGAAAACAATGTTCTACTTATTATTTCTCTATTATAACTACTTCACTGAAAAGTTTTAAATATACATTGTTTCAAATAAAGAGGACATGATTTCAATTAAATTTATAATGCCTTGTAAAAATCACTGCATTTTGGTCTACCGAAATCTAATGAGAATCTACGAGTTTGAGACAGTCTCAGAAACATGTTAGGGCTCTCCTCCACCCAGTAAGAAGGATAAGGGAAAAAGATGGATAGGAAGAGATAGACCTCAATAGTAACACATTACTGAAAGCTTATTCCTTCTAGATGGTGCTATTGCTCAGCCCTTGTGGAGAAAAACATCTTTTTAGAAAAAAGAAACTGACTGTGATCATATAATTAGGGTCTATATTATTCTTATACGATAAAGGGTATATATTATTCTTATATGATAAAGAGATGGTATTAAGGTGCCAGAAAATCTCACATATAGCATAACCCAATTTTATGCAAGTTGACATAATTAAATTGCAGTAATTAACACTATTGATTGGGTTTGGTCTTTAGAATTAATACCCAAACTAGTCTATTAGCACAGAAAGTCCTGCCTTTTCTTCTACAAAATTAAAAGTAAGTCTTGAAAGCTACAAAAGATTGATACAGCCTTTTAAATCTGCATGTACATATTAGTAATCAGAGGACCTGCACAGACAATAGAGTCCACACAGGTCAAAGAGGAAATGGACCAAATCACAGAACTGTCTTCTCTAGAGAAATTTACATTTATTAGAATTTATAGCATACTAATCAATTTCTAGCCATCAGAATATGTTCCCTTCTGTTCTGATGCCTATTTTATTTATAYGGATTTAAGAATAGAGGCTTCACTGGAAATAAATTGAGAGACTCAGTAGTGTAAGTATTCAAAAAGCAGTAGTTCAAAACCATTTACCTGGCAAAAGTCCCAGGAAGACAGCATTTGCGTCATCTATCCAAAACATTATATGGCTGCACTGCTGCAGTCTATGACCATCTCAAAGTTTTTATTGTATTTATTTTCACATCTTCATAGAATCATTGGGAAATAAAGCTGAGAGGGACTTTCAAGAGGTCATTGAGTTCCCTGGCACAAGGCAGGATCTACTATATCTTTGTCATTCCTATATGTGTTTTTCTACCCAGTTCTTAAAAATCTCTACTGAAGGAGACAATACAGTATCCCTAGGCAATTTCCATGCTTCAGTAATCCTGTTATTACAAACACTTATGCTAATGCCCAACCTGAAACTTTTTTGATGCAAGTCCACTGTGTATTGGTAAAGTCCAACAATCGTTCAGAGTATGTCTAAGCATGGCTGGAACATGAGCCCACAGTCATGTGGGTGTTGGGAAAGTGTCCAGCTGAAGCTTACTCTCCAGTTGGGTGACCTAGATTTTCCACTTATAAGTCTATGGTTCAGGCAAGTTACAAAAATTGCAGAGGAAGGATGTTGAAAATAGCTCTCTCAAAGCATAAACTAAGGGTTCAACSCTCGTAGTGTCTCCTTCCAAACTATCCGCAGCAAAGTTCTTTGCCCAACTTATACTAACCCTGCAAGTTTATATATAGGATACTTAAAGTGATTACTCAGTGATTGATGGAAAGCATTGCAGTTTTAGTTCAGTTACACCATTTAAGCACAGTTTGCAGTCAGGAATAGAACATGACACCATAAGCCTGAAACATTAAGCCTGAAACAGTTGAGGTGCCAAATATTCCTTCCTCATTTCCCTGCTGAGTGCAGAATATGTAACAGTGACCCTCGCTACAGGTTGCTACAGCAAGCAGCAACTACTTAGGTTGATGTTTGTACTTAGGATTTGCTTCTCAGAGCCCAGTTTTGCTTAAAACTTTAATGAGCTAGGAAAGTAACAACAAAGGTCTCTACACTTTATTCACAGCACATAATGTGAAGACACAGTCAGCTCAAGGTCCTGTGATTAGAACATGCTTGCTAGAACCTGAAGTAATTCCTAGATAACCCCTAAATTTTCTAATAAATCTCAGAACAGACTTGGATTCACAGATTGGATCTGTGAAAATAATAAAGCAATAGTCCTCATAATTCATACCATTACAATTTCAAAACATTCAGCAACTCAGCTRCCATAAAGTGAGAAATTATAGGTGATAGCATTTATGAGACTGTTCAGAAGTTAATTCAAACATACTTGAAGAGTTATAGTCTCTTCATCCTAGCTGCTTGACCTGCAAAAGCTATACAATCTGTAACTTCTCTTTGGAAGATACTGTAAATGTTGGCCCCATATTCGCAACTAAGTTATTTATATCCTTAAAAATAAAAATTTCCAATGAGAAAATAAATAATCTACTGATTAGATTTAAGGGGTGGAGTTTTGCTAGAAAAAAAAGTCCACCACATGTCATTTTCACATTTAGAGTTATAGAATCACAATATTAATAGAAATAGCATTCAACTTCATATTAGTATTCATTCTCAAAAATACATAATATAGTGGRAAAAAAAAAAAGAAAATGTGTTCATTTGTTTTTCTCTTCATAGACCTATGAAAACCAGACATTGCAGATATATAAAGCAGATATATATACAAGGAATATGTAGGGAAGCTAACTTTTTATCTGAATTTTATTTACTTATAATGTATGAAAGGGCTCTTGAAGTTTTTGTAGGTAACTCTTTCTAAGTATCAGATGTGATTTTCAGGAGCCGAAAGGCAAAATGAATGTTAGTAAAGATTAAGAATGGAATAAAAAACAAACTAAACAACTTGGTTATAAGCTCACATTCTTACATGCTCTCTGCAGTTCTGTTCATCTTATCTCATTAAACAAAAAAAAAGGGACAGCAAAGATTGGAAGCAGAGAGATTTTTCTGGAGTAGGTTCTAGAGGATAAGACAGTTTGTAGATAGACTATTGAAAGCAAATATGGTAGGAACCACAAAATTATGTGTAATTTGGAGAGAGTGAATTGGGAAAGCCTGGAGATAAATACTTATTTCCTGTTTTTCTTAAGTACCTGCTGCCATTGCAGAGTTGTTGAAATATTCTTTCTGATATATGTTTAAAAACAGATACCTTTTGGAATCTGTTTTTAAAATATGCATGTCTACCATTTGTATGCAGCCTGTAAAAAAAGTCTGGAAAGCAGAAAATGTTKACCTCAGGTTGGTGATACAGACTTCCTTTGGATGATCTCGATTCATTCCAATAATCCAAGATTTTTCAGTCAGGCAGCTAGTTATAAGTTCCAAAAAAAAAAAGACCTGCAAGGTGCTTGCATTTGTTTCTGGCTCTCCTCATGGGAAACCAGGAGGACTGGAGGATATTCAGATTTTCTAGCTCTGAGGGACACAAACCACGTAGTCATCTTCTGATTTGGTGACTCAATATATTCCAGGCACCTTGAAATACCAGGAAGCCCCAAGGCTCTTGAGCTCTCCTAATTTCCTTTAGGAGAAATCCTGAAAACTCCTGCTTCATGTGGAAGGATCGGTCTTCCCATGCCTGAGTCAAAGCTCAGGAAGTGAATTCCTTTCTGATATTTCTGATTTAACTGTGGATCTGGAGATTGTGGCTTCCTGAATTGCTGTCACTACAGCAAGGATGTCTTATAGACGTGATAACAAGATGGATATTCTGAATTTCAGGCTAAAATCTATGGATTTTTATCCAGTCTTGGTGCTTGAAATGTATGCTCACTTATTTGATCTGATTCAGTTACACTCCTAGAGGCAAAAATCTCAGCTTAAACTTAATCAGCATCTAATTGCTACTTCTGCAGCTCAAGTCTGCTACAGAAGGCTACAGACCCTGCTGTGAAGGGTGAACAGAAATGTTACCCTGCACCAAGAAAACCACAACAAATCAGCAATCATTTTTGCAGAGATTTAAAGAAAAGTTAACAGTTTGATTATAATAAAAGCTGCATTTTGAGTCAAGTCTTCTTTTATCTGTTTCCCAATCATGAACAAAAGTGAGTTTGATTTTTGCCTCATGCCACATAATGCCACATAAAAGTTCATTTTTAAAAAAAGTAGAAATGAAATTCACTTCCATTTTTTATGACTCAATGTGCAAATGAAATTCACTCAAGAGTTTTGCTGTTATTTAGTCTGCCATGTATACTGCATTTACAAGTATTTTCGATACACTGAACAAAAGACACATCTGAAAACATGCAGCATTCACGGTATACAATGAAGTACTCCTGTGTAAGTATTAGAAAAAGAGCTTTTAAAATCTCAATTTCAAAGCTAGTCTTGCATTCCTAATTTAAGTCTGAATTTTATACCTCTTCTTGATTTAACACAGATCTGCAATTGATGTTTGTATTTCCCCTTGTGGTTAATTACAAGGTTAATAGACAAGAATTTTTAAATTACTTTAGGCTTGGGCCCCACAGTTTGGAAGCAAATATTCTATTTGTGTGACTGATTAAAAGAAAGAAGAACAAAATTTACAGTAAAATGAGCCCATTTTAAAGAGACTATGCATCTCCTTACTGCTGCTATACATAATTACAAGAGTGCACAGAAATAATTTTTTAAAGTATTACAGYGCAAAACTTTTACTCAAGTGATAGTTGTGGCTAGATAAGTACTGAAATAGTGCAAAATGTGGCTGTAACAGTGTGTGTAAAAGAAAAYAATAATTATGATGTGGAAAAAAAAATCCTCTGGGTGAAATTGCAAATGGCTAAGAAAGAACAGATATGGCATAGTGCATAKATGGTATACAGAAATGATGAAGAACTTCTTTTAAGCACTGATGTAGCACTATGCTATTTCAAAGATATCATAAGAAGAGAACTTGAATGAGGTAGACAATCATTTTATCATTATGGACATTAAACACACAAGAGCACAAGATGATTTTAGTACTCAGAATTGCAAAATCCTGACAAACATCAAAAAAGATCCAAAACACATGACATTGCATGAGAAGACAGACTTAGATGTCTGACTCTCCACTTACTAAAATACAGCCTGAGATGACAGCATGATCAATGGACTCAAGAAAAAATAGTGGTTATCCACAGACTTGGTAGTGATCAAAGCACTTTGTAAAAATAAGACTTGAATACCTTACCAGAGCCTTTTCCTCATGGCTGTCTATACTGTGGATACAGGAGGAAAAAATATCTGGAGAGGGATGTTTTAACCATAGGAGAGCATAGATGATTGCTTTGCACCAGCTACAAAAAGCCTGCTCCACTGACCTTGAGGCAGTGAATGGTGACTAATTATTCTTTGGCACCTACTGTTCACTATTCTTTGGGTAAGCAATKTGTGTGTCAATTTATCTTTTTATTCTTTACTAGCTTGAAATACTAGACGATAAGACATATGTAAGTTTGTAACTAGCATTGATACGGTTGCAGGAGTATCTTGCAGAAGTGCCTGATGTATTAGCATAATATTAGAGCTTCAAAACTGTCAGGGTATTCTATAATGGAAAAGCACTCTGTAGCAAATGCCTTGCTTTCTGCAGACAGCACCCTGAAGCACTATATTCTACCATTCCTACAGGAAAACCATTCCAAAAAGAGAATGTAGTTCTTCCAGGAGGTAATGGAAAGTCAGACTAGATTTCATTTAGCAATTACACTTGCAGACATTCATTTTGAAATCTTTTACATGGTGTAAAATGGTGTAGGTGTCAAGAATAAGACATTTCCCAATATATTGAGGAAGATCAGACAGAAGAACACACACTGCTGCTGGTACCGTCACATATGTGGGGATATGAGAGTTGGGGTAGTGATGCATTTTTGAGGGAGATATGTACTACACAAGCTATTCAAGAACCATGTTGAGGGCTTAAGGTTATAAAGGCAGTCTCATGAAGCTGACTGTAATGATAGGGTGTTGTCAATGGTAGGTATTTGGGACTTTTTTTTATTTCAATAAGGAACTGCTTTGAATTTTATAAGTTTTATGATCTATCAAATGACTACTATAATCATCTGCAAAGTTAATATGGACTATTGCCTTAAACTGCATGGTCTGTGAGAGGAACATATCAGAAGATTGTAATTGCATTCTCATGATTTGTTTCCATTTTTCAGTTTAGAATAAGATGAAGCTCTTTGAATGCTTTAAGGATGGTATGTGCCTTTTAAGTGTGATGACAAGATTCAAAAAACTTTTTCAGTCTACACTGAAAAATCACTCTCAAAATCTTTCTTATCTGTAGGTCAGGACCTTGAAGAATTGATCTGAGATAGCATTTGCACCAGCACAGAACAGCAAAGCACCAAAAATTTCCTGTCATAAGATGAGGTCACGACTATTTCTTTCTGAGGACATTTTGGGATCTCTGCTCTGATCTAATTCTATCAAGACAATGCCTAAAGTTACAGCTAATATATGTTTCCTGGCAAGAACTCCTTTCTTTCAAATGCAGTAAAGCAAGAGTTCCTTAACACACAAAGTGGTAGTCCAGAAAGAAAGAATTCAGATTGTATTTATTGTCAATAAGGTGTTATACGTCAATGCATTTTAATGTTATTTAAATAATCAGGACAATGAGTTATGAAGTACATAATGTAATTTGTTAGGAGTCAAGAAATAGAGCTACATAAAGTTCRTTCTATGTTTTCAGATATTTTCTGAAACACTTGTGATCATATATGCTTATGATTAGAAAAGTATTCTGTATCTGCAGATAATGCCATTGCAAATTTAACCTTAAAACTTTCCGTAGGACTTCAGGTTACAGTTCCAACACACCCAGCTTCCCTTTCTCCATGCACTGTGACTTGCATTTCATTCATATCTAAATTATTACCTGCAGATGGAGTTCTATCCTGAAGCACACCAAGTAACCACAGGTGAAAATATTAAGTACTTTCTTTCCCTTCATCTTACAAAGCAGCTACCTCTTTCAGCCTGAAGACACAGTTTGGATGAATCTCTGTTTAAATTCAAGTTGACAAATAAGTAAGGAGACTATTCTGTGTTTGCCAGATGGATAATTGCAGTCTTAAGGCAAAATTAGCATTAAATCAATGCAGAAGAAGATAACATCATATTAAAGAAAAGAATCTGTACAAGTGGTTTGAAATGCTATATGCATTTTTTACTAGTTTCAGATGGGGACAGGTATTCAGCAGAAGCTCACTTTAAGGTACTAATACAAAATATTGAGACATCTTTCATCATACAGTCCAACTCGGCTCAAGGRCTTTCAAGGAGAATGAATGGGGATTACAGCCAAGACATCACCCAGTAATATTTTAGTGATAATGCAAGCAGCTTTCAGAATTTACCAACATGAACCAATATAAATGAAAAATCTATAAACAGATGAATTGCTTATACTGAACAAAAAATATACCAAAAAAAAGTCTTTTATTTTCACCTCAATATTTTAATCTTTTAAAGTACRTATGTTTTAAGAATCTTAAGCTTTTCTGCAAAATGTATGGTCTTACTATCTCCCAGAGAGGATTACTAGCATAGTCCTGGATGGTTATACAAACATAGATAGATACAGCATCCTCACATTAATAAATCTCTGTCAATTGGCCACCTGAAGAACAAGTCACTAACAAGCAGAATGTTTTTCTATATTTGATGTTCTCTGCAGACATTATGCAAAGCATAAGTCATAACTTAAGATTTTTCAGTGAGCACATATAAATAGACACATCCATGAAATGGGGGTAAGTATATAGAAACTTCTTGAATAAAAAGAGCAAATGAGAAAACATATCTGTATTTTTCTCTGAGACAAGATATTTAATAGTGACAGAAATCATCTGCAATGCCCATTCAATGTTCAATTACCCAAATATACATTGAATCTGTTACTTAGTTTTACTACATTTGCAATACATTTAGTTTCATCAGATTTTTCATTACTAAAAATTCAGTATCCTATTTCCAGTTGAATTGCAGTAATTACAAAAATAATGTCATTATACTACAAAGGATTAGATGAAATACACCAGAACTGCTTTAACTTCTGCTGTCCATGAACTACTGTATTGTAATTTGCTATTTAAATGTCATCCTTTTTCTGTGACTAACACAGTGGCTGAATTCACATTAAGTGAGTGGGCTCAGTCTTGAAGAAACTACATCTAGTGGGTTTTACATTACTAACCTTTCTTTAGCGCAGAATTGCAGCCTTTTGCAGAAGATCTCACTGTTGTAACAAGTTCCTGCCATAATCTGTTTTCAGGAAAAGGATTTATCAAATCAGTCAAATATAAATCTAACAGAGAGGCACACAATATCACTGCTGTTATCGATCTTATTTCTCTTTAAGTCATTGGGAATCCGCATCAACTTACTGTGTCTTCATATGAAAAGCAAATTGACTATAATCTGTTTTTTTTTATCCATTTTTATATTTATCATTTTTTCCCCAATAATATTTTCCTAATTAAACTGACAGATTGTTGCATATCCTGAAATAAATATTTTTTTTTCTTTTTGATAGTACAATCACATAATATACAATGTGGATTCTCTACAATGCCAGATAATAAAGTAATCCTTTTCTCAATAAGTACTTTTTTCTTATTTCGTATTTTCTGCTCGAAATGAACTACAATAGAATTTTGCTAGAGAAACAACAGACATTTATATGATGGAAAAAGAGAGATTTGCCTTTTCCAATCAGGTACAAAAGAAACCTGGATATTTTAGAAAAAAAATACAGCATAAATATAAAAAAAGGGTATTGGAAAGTATATTAAAATATAATCAATTTCTTTTTAAAGATTGCTACAACATTAATAATGAATATGTTTTGTATCATAAAGTTACAATTACCTACATATATATAGGGAATTCCTCTCTATTTTGAAGATTACAATAGACAGTTCTTGTGACAAGTGAAATAATGAATCTGCACGGCCTTCATTAAAATCTTGATTTTACTGATAGAAGTAGGAATAATAGGAAAATCATCGTTTCTCTTATTGTCCTCATTCCAATCAAGTATTGCAAAACCTATGTTGAAAGTGTTCAGTTCAGGGTGTCATCCAAATCATGCTCTTTCATAACTGATGGTTATTAATATTCTTTCAGTATAGGATTTATGTTTAGTGTCTATTGTTGTGTATATACATGTCAATATACAAATATTATATATAGAGATAAATATGCAGATCTATATATGAATATGTTTATTTATAAATACACAGAGTTAATCATTATAATCTGAATTTCAGGTTTCCTGAAATTAGCACAGGCAGTTACAGTGCAGTTGCTTTGGGTCACAATTAAGCAGCAGTCACTGCCAAGAAGAAAAACTACTAACTGTAAGTGGTTTTCCTTGACTAACATTACCTCTCCATATCCATCCATTTGCCATCCATCCTCTATGGCAAATGTGTTCAGTTCTTCTGAGGTGTTGGTRAATAATGTTTACCCTCAACTGCAGGTCAGTAGGAAAGAAAGCATAGGAAAGAAAGCGTGTTAGGTAAGAAAAACAGATACTGAATCAACACTGTTCTTCGCAGGATTCTGAAAGTCAAAGAACTCTTGGTTTGGCTGGAGATGAAAAGAATATGATAAGATAGGTTTAAAGATGCTCTTTGTTTCTCTTAACTAGTCATGTTTTAAATAAGATTGAAATTATAGAGTGCGTGAAGAGAGACATTAGTTGGTTAAACTTCAAAAGGTTTTCATGATGGCTGAATTGTCTGTTCTTGCCTTGCATAAAGATACACTATTGTGGATGCCATATTTATTGTGCCTTTTGTCAAATACATATAAAAACAATTCCTTGCTTTCCTTTCAGGGGCATTCCCTTTGGATCCTGGGGTGTGGTAACGAAAGGAGGGAATGAGAAAGTGCTGCYTATTTTGTTTGTCAAAATACACAATAGACTTAATATTTATTAAGTAGTAAGAGCTACTTTCACATAGTAAATAACATAAATTCAAACTCTAACACATTAGTTTACTAGTCACAAAAACTATAATTCACCAAGTAAAAGTAACAAGATGGATATCTGCAATGTGTCATCATTTCCCTATTTCAGAATAACAAGAGGAATAAACAAATTACCATATCTCAGTGAAAATCCACAGTCCTTCCAGATATAAAGCATTAGTTAAATATGAACAACCATAATAATGTAACTTTAAATAGTGAAGTCCTTCAGACTGAAAGRAAATACAAAGAGGATTCTGTAAAATGATTTATTTTGACAAAGTTATGTGAACGGATGAGCAATACTTCACCTGAAGAATAACCATGGAACAAAGAATTATCTAAAAGACAAAACTGAGACTGTCTAAATCAAGTTTGATTGTTTCTATAGTTCATTCCCAGAGAGAAATATTTATTACARTGAATATTTGTAATGTAAATACATTACTTAATGCTTGGCTAACTTATTGAAATATGCATTTCTCTAAGAATAAACCTGCTAAACACAACCTCTCATTACATGTATACTAGCTTTCATCAAAACTATGAGCTTTTCACCTCTCTCTATGATCATCAGTTTCAGTTTTCAAAGCTTTTAATGCAGTRTAATAGATGTGGTTTCATAGTAGTCAAGCCGAAGAAGTGCAAGGCAAAAAAAGGACCTATATTTGTATCCTCTACTAACATCCCACAGAGAAGTAATTCACAGTTTAAAGAACTTACATCCTGCCTTAAAGCACACAAGTTGAAGCACAGGCAGTTCCATCTCCATGTGAGGAGGAACTTCTTTCCTGTGGGGGTGACAGAGCCCTGGAAAAAAAACCCTGGAGCAGGGAGTTGGACTGGATGATCTCTAGAGGTCCCTTTCAACCTTAATGATTATGTGATTCTGTGAACTCTGGCTGTATTTGGCAGTAATAAATATGGTTGCTGGTTTATCCTATGACAAGCTAATCTTATGGTAGTTGCATATAAAGATATCACAGTATTGAAACATATTGTCTTTCATTCCAAACCTRAAATACATCCTTTCTTTACAGTCACTGTGCATTGAAAGCTCTGGACAGGAATCCAGTTCATGTTTTTCATTTGTAAAGGCACATGTAAATATTAAAGACTGCACAATAAGTACTTAYGAAATAGTTGCACTAATAAAAATTCTAAGACATGTTTTAATAAACCAATACTTACAGTTTCTATTTCCTATCTACCTCATTCACAAAGAGATATCTATTTAGTGGACAATTTCTATTGGGATAAGATGAGCATATTGTGGCGTGTTCCACTGTACCAATGGCCTGTTCCTCATGTCTTACGCTGTCGTCACCTGAAGTGGCAGTAAACCAGTTTTATTGTGATCAGGGTCCTCTAATCCCATGGGTGGCAGGCTGTTCTTCTGAACTAGAAAAAGTGTGTAATACCTGCATTTAGATATTTCAGGGACCAGCTAAGGTGTAGATCCTCATACAAGCTAGTAAAACCTTAGAGTTTTATTATGTTTCCCTAATAAAAGAAGCAAAATCTAAGTTAAAAAGAAAAAAAAAAAGAAAGAGAAAAAAGAGATGGGTAGATTGAGGTATGTGCAGCCATTTTTAACAAGGCTCAGGTCTTGCTGTGCTCCAAAATGAAAAAGTGCAACATATAAAGTTTAGTATGGTAAGAAAATACAGCTTTTTGATTTCAGTCCAGCAAAAATGGCCATAAATTGATTTTAATCTTTCTTTGGAAGTCAGGCAATAAGAATTTGGAAAACAGAGGAGATTATAAGGGAAGGGAAGTGAGAGGAGAGAAAGAGAGAGATGAAAGTGGAAGGGGGGCAGAAARGAGGGGAGGAAGAGGGACAAGAACACAGGAGATTACCTGCATTTCTCATATTCCAGGTGAGTTCTCCTAGTGGATTTCAGCATGCAAGAAAAGCATGTATCCTCTTGAATGTTGGRTCTATGCAGGATAATGTATCAGGAGATATAATAAAATGAAAAAGCTGTGGTTGCACTWGACTTTCAGCATAACTAAACATCATATGGTGACCTAATTTAGTTTGAGCTGAACTAACTCAATTTGAGAAACATTGGATCTATGAAGAGATTTTAAGAATGTAAACTTTGGATTTAGACAACTAAAATGGTAATCATCAGTGGAAACTTTGAATTGGTAGTCTTATCTTTGCCTTGCTTAAAGGGATSAAAAMCAGTTAAAAAAAAAAAAAAAWTCCAGAAAACTCCTTAAGGGTGCTGTGATCTTTGAAAATTTGTTTATATATTCATTTGAATTGATTTCACCATCTGTTCAGATATGAGTGGCTGAGAAATGATAATCTGCATAATGACACTAAAATTTCCTTCACATGTTAGCAGTTTTCCTGTAAAGTCTTCTTTGGTTGCTGCCCTGCAGAGTAGTAGAGTCATTCTTTGAGAAAGACAAAAAAAACCTWAAACTACTTTTGTAAGGCAGTATTGTCTCCTGAAAAACCTAAATACCTCTTACAGGTAATCAAGCCCTTGTTTTACTAGATACATATATGTCCAAGGTAGTCCAAAGCAGACTTAAATGAGAAGATATCTTTTTGATAATTTGAAATAAAATTCACCATTATATCATTAATAAAGTGCAGCATTATAAGAAACACCAAGAAGATATTAATGTCTAGATTATGTAGGTGTAGAAAGACTATATGGAGATTTTKAAACAATTTGAAAAACTATATTCGCCTAAGATTTCCCACTCCACTTTTATCAACCAAAAGATACAAGAGAGAATATTCTATACTCTTTTTCCAAATAAATAATAAGATTTACTTTTTTCTTTCACCTTGGACTTAGAAAGTGTTTGCCTTTAGTTATTTTAAGATCAAGCATCTAAAAGATGATTTATACAATAATTTGTAAAATAGGCACAATAAGTCTTTGATGTGATTTGATCAAGAAGTGGGGCTGAGAAAGCATTTTCAGAAAAATGTTATTTCAGTTTCCTTCTAATTATTCCCAAATATTGGCCTCAAAAAGAGTAAAAGAAAAAAAGAAAAAAAAAAAGAAAAAAAAGAAAGGAGAAGCAAGAGTTAGAAAACTTAATTAACTAAAGGTATGAATTTAAAGTAGATTAGTTAACCATATCTACTGCTCATACAAACATGTTCATTTGTAATTTAAATGGCATAACTTGATTTAGTGTGAATCACTAAATACACTAAACTAAATTGTAAATACACTAAACTAAACTGAACCAAGGCCAGTATAATTCTGATTAAGCATCACCAGACAGAGATTTAATAGGATTTAATATGATTAAATTAATCTATTTGAAAACATTAATCTATCATAATTTTGGAATGTTTATGGATGCTCTTTGTGAAGAGATTGGATGGCTCTGGAAGTAAAAACTGTTTACTGTTATTTTAAAGCATCTGATTCAAACTAAAAGTTTTCTGGTGAAAATCACRTTCAGCAACTGTGACTGTACTTCTTACTACCTAGAGGGTACATCGAGGCTGAAAAAACTATTACCATAGCTAATATTAAGAAAATATCTTTTGAGCTCAATTAGCAAAGGTCAATGATGTAGCTATCAGGATAATGAATTGTTCTTCTAAGGTACTTCTAAGACACAGAAAAGGGAAGCTGACAAAGTAGGACTGAGAAGTTTGCATATTGCTCATTCATTAAGCAGAATCCATTTGACCAGGAGACTGCCTCTTGCCCATGTGTTAGAACTAACCATTTACACTGATGAAGTAGAATATACCAAAAACTTAGCCTACTTGCTGGGATTTGGGAGAACAAATTTGAAGTTCCACATGCAGATGGAATGGAAATTTGAACATACATACCCTTCAGTGAATTTCTATATCCTTCTTTGAGGAAAAAAAAAAGGGGGGGGGGGGAAGGGGGGGGAAGGGAATCCTTTTTTTCCTAGGGGGAAAAAAAAATCTTCCTGAAATCTTAGAAACAACCGTTTCCCTCTAACTCATCCCCATGTATCTTTTTATCCGTTGTGTCTAACGAGACTCCCTTTATCAGTATAGTTGGTCAGATTCCTTAATCACCATTGGCTTAATTTAACAAGAAAACATCTACTTTATGTGTACATGTGTGCAYATGTGTGTATTCTACACTTTTCAAAATCTCATTAAATCAGTAGAAATGAAATAGCAGTGATTATTCTATCACTGGAACTCAACAGAGAACTGTGATCCACACTTTTCTACTACTTTAATTGTAGTTCAGTTTGATGAAAAACACCTGAGTCAGGGAAATCAAGGTCATTTATCTGCAGCTGTATCTGTAAAAAAACTAGCAGTACCCAGCTTCCCACACAGCAGCTTACTTCTGGTTGCATTCACAGCTCAGGTTAAGTACTCAAACTTCTCTGATCTTAACCTGAAGATAACTTCTTAATGATCAAATTCAGTGCTTTACATAGATTTAAATTGTAATAATACAGCAGGATGCATCAACTTTTTATTTCTCTTRTTTCTTTAACAAAAATAAAGAGACTTGTTATTTCCTATAGATCCAGAGCTCTAAGTACCCCAAAGCTTTGAGATTAGGAGACAGACATTTGGTTTAGCATAATGTAAATATAAAGCTGACTATATATTTATTTAGAGAAAGGAAAGGAAAGGGAAAAGGAAGGGGAAGGGAAGGGAAGGACACCCTGAAATAGAAATGCAGAAATAGTTTTACTCAAGATGATTCCTAAAATTTAAGTAGATAGTACAGTGGGAAAGATTTATATGGAGTATTGTAATTCAGTGCTGTCAGTGAGAGTTAATCTTTGCACAAATAGGAGTGCAAAGCAATCTGAATCCTATTTTGAATTTGCATTGACACAGGTTTTTGCTTTGAATTCTGTAAAATTTCCTTGTTGATCACTGCTGCTAATTGAAGCCTGAATGCAGATATCTGGATGCAGAAGCTGTCAGTACACACCCTATGGATTTCCTGTAAATATATTTCTCAAAAATAATTTACAGAAATCAGTTGTTTGAATGAACAAGAGAAGATATGACATTCTACCATATTGACATTTAGGAAAGATAGCATTCACAGAAATTAAAGACAGTGCTAAGAAATACATTATTTTAAAGGGGAGGGGAGACCGAAAAAGAAAGTAAATCTCCTTGTGACTAGGTTGATGAATTTGCAAATGCACTTAGGAATTAAGAGCATAAGGATTCTAGGAATTCTTGAAAAAAAAAAAAGGATTTGTCCAATTCTTCTTGCTCATATAGCCTGTTTGAAACAGTTGGACCAGAGGCAAAATTAAAATGATATTTGCAATTAAGATTTTCACTTCTATACTGAATGATGCTTCAAGAAACCCTTCCAGATGTAATATGAAACTATCCAAGCAACACTGTCTTTTTTTCATGACACTGTTCCATTACTATCAGGAATAGTTTCATTAGATGACTTGTTTTCACTCTRTTTCATCCCAATAGTAGTCTTTCTGGCACTAAGAATTCTTATATATTTGTCAAGAAGTGGGATATTCTTACTATCTAGTACCTTAGATAGACTGGGGAAAAAGAAACAAGGTACTTCAACCCAAGCCCAATAGATCCTTCAGTTATTAGGAAACTAACATGTAAATGTAAMAACCAGTAACTACCTCTAGGTAAAAAAGACAGTTTAAAAAAAAAAAAAAAAAACTCCTTTCAACTTTTCCTTTAAAGGCTGCATAAAAATTAAGGAAACAAGAAAACATTGATGTACAGCTAAGGACTCTCTAGAGGCCATTTGAGAGAAAAATTTTCTTCGGTTTCTGTTTAACCTCAGAGTGATTCAGTTTTTAGCATCAGATAAACCACATGATATGCTGTGTTTAACAGTGTTAAGCAAGAACAGCTTTTTTTTTTTTTTTTTTTTTTAATCTGTATTGAACAAAGCTTTCAAAGAAAAAAAGGCATGGCTTGATGCATTCTAGCATTCTCACAGCCAGATATCAAGACATTTATTCTTGTGGCCCATTAGGAACCACGAAGTGGTTCACTCTAATGATACTACTCTCCTCTATTAGGGGATTATTATCTGGGGGAGGTTTCTACCAAAACCAGTTCTYATTTGTTTTAGGTAACTGAAAAATTAAAGACTATTCTTCAATTTTAGATCAGACTGATTAGAAAAAAAGACTGAAAAAAGAGTGTCTAAAAAYCTGTGTTATTTTTAGACAGAAAGAAAACAATTCTTTTGAAAAACAAAAAATGTGAGAAACTTCATTAAATTTGGCCTGTCCTTTACTCCTAAGGGTGTATATATATTACAGTGCTTTGAACAAAGTTGTGCTCTGTAAAAATTTAATACCAAGGCATCTACACAACACAGACATGAGCACCTTGTTAATTGTTTTAGCTTTTGTCCTTGGCTGAGGAGACTGGTAAATGAGAATGAGAAAAATAATTAACAGGAACATGTGGATTGTTCTGAAAAAAAATCTGATCTGACAAATTCACAAGGAACAAGATTCTTCTCCCACCACTTAGCATGATTTGCACTTTGCAAAGGCTGAGGCACATGCTCAGATTTCTCCAGGGATAACATCCTTGTACATCAGCCGAACTCTGCTAGAATTAGCATCCCTCACCCCATCTTGGTCAGCAAAATCAGTGAAGCTGAACAATATCTATCTAAATGTCTATTCAGTCATTGTGATTTGCTGAGATATTATGTGAGAAATAAAATGAATTATACACATAGATATTATAAAATTCAAATTCAGAAGTAAATAGCCATGCTAACTAGCACAAGATTTTTTTTTCAGATGGCAACAGACAAAAGCTATTTCTATTTCAAATGTTATTGGCTAATGTCTTTACTAGAGAATCTATCTAGACTGCGAACAAATATTATCATTATGAAAAGTAGAAACAGATATGAGAAGATAAAAAATAAAAAAAAAAGAAATTTCAGACTGACAAAACCTAAATACTTCAAGAAATACATGCACTATCCACTGCAAGTACCTGGTGATACACTTTTACAATTTGTGTTCTTTGCTTAAACTCTAGCACCAAGTTACTCATTCTACAGATGACAGGTGAGAGTAAAAACAAGCAATTATTCGTACTGCTTGTATAAAACTACCTGTTCCTACAAGCCCCTATCTTTGGCTTACAAGTTGAGCAGGCAGGTTCAGTGCCAGCCTGTCAGTGAAYGAACTTCCAATTGAGAGAGACTTCACCCCTAGAGATGATATCTTTCATCTTTGCCTACTTGCTGTGTTTCCCATAATGAGGACATGTTCACAGATATGTCAAATTACAGTCATGCAGCCTGCATGAAGCTCACTACCTCTATGTCCTTTCAACAAGTAATGTAGGACCTTTCAACAAGGTCCTTTCAATGTATGTCCTTTCAACAAGTATGTAGGACCAAAGGAGGGGACTGAGTTTTGTTTTCTCTCTGCTCCAAAACTATCCTGTGGTCAAGACASTGAGCTGCAAGCTGAAGGTGTATAAAGCCTCTGAGGTGAGATGATAGGGGCCTTGTAGACTCACAAAACTCCAAGGCAAATAAGCACTGAAATATTGTCTCTCTCCTGGACTTACAATTCTGAATCCTTTACCAAGTGAACAGGTAAACCAGAGCAGGCTGAAGCCTTCCCTAACTTGCCTGACAGCATCTGCTGTGTCCTGACTATCTTGTAACACCTGTGAGCCTGGGCTTATTCCTAAGGTCTCAGAGCCTTAAAAGAAAGCTCCTCAGTTAATGAGAAAAGCAGTCTAGTCATGTAGCAAKGGTCTGTTAATAGAAGAAGAGGGTTATATATCATCAGATAAATTATTTAAAATACAGAGAGGCACTGGTTTTTAAGTAAGGACCAAGCTGAGACAGCTGTAAACAAATCAACATCCTATATCAGTGATGCCCCTTCTGCATATTAACTTTGTTTGAAAAATTAATTTGCRGATGAGAAAGCACTAAAACAGAGATTGGCTAAACAATACAGAGCATTTAATCCACTTTCTGTAAAAATATACAAAATTGCAAGGTAAATATGTACCATGTAGACAAGACTACCTTGACTAAAAATACCTAGATCTTTGCAAGAGTTGTTAGTGTAATCTCTTTATCTCCTGCTGTGGCTCTTGTGGTATACATTAGTGGCTATGTTTTTCATTCAGCCATGATTGCGATGACACTTTAATTCAATTTCCTAAAAAAAGTGCACAAGAAAAAATTGTTTAAGGTAAACTTAAAGGGAAGCAAAAATTCAGAAAGAGCTGGCCAGTCTGATGGGAGATTAGGCAGATCCAGTTGCGCACTGGAAATAGAGTATTTCTGCTGTGTTTCTCTAATCAAAGCCAAGCTGACATGCCAAGAAAAACTGTTGCTTCTCCTATGCTATATTAATACTCATTAGCAGCTGCTGCATYGCAGATTGCATCATATCTGTCATTACTTGAAGGTTGTGGCTTAATACCAAAGYACATGCAGCACACTTAATGCATCCCGAAGAGTAACTGCATTTTGTCCAGCACGGTTGGATGCTGGATGAGTAAATTGTGTCAAAGAGTCAGAATTATCTAGTCTTCTGTCTCTATCTTGTCTTACATAACTTGTATTAGTCTTGTGAGTTGGGAAAGTCACACTGGCAGCTTACCAAGCCTCAAGAATTCATTGGTATTTTAAAGCTTCTAATGATCTTAGCAGATATCACTGCCAAATATTTTTACAAGTGACTTTGGTTTGTTGCTTTTCAAATGAAAAGATAAGCAGAAGAGAGTCTCCAAAGCTTTTTTTAAGTGCTATTTCCTAAAATTAACTGGCAAGTGCAACTATTTTACTCTTTAAACCATTATTACTCAAGGAGAACGTATTGGAACGTATTGAAGTCATAAAAAAAAAAAAAGATCTAATACCTGCAAATGTGTGAAAGTAGGGGAAATTTGTATTCTTGTTTCAACCTTCATATACTGAGCACCACATGCCAGAAGAGCTGTTCTCCAAACTTCTGTACATAATGCTAGAGGGAGCAAACCTAATCCATTGTTTAATAGCGGTAGTGTATGAATGGCATCTCTTACTGAAGAGACTGTTTTACCCCTAGCACATCAGAAGAGATACATAATGGCAACAATTCAAAGGGTAAAGGAAAGATAGGAAAGATATTAGGCTGCAATTGTCTAATCTGAAGATTAGAGTCCAAGAGAATAAAAATAAAAGATAAAGAAAACTGAATTAATACTCTAATCAAATTAGAGATGAGGTGGCTAAAGCTTGATTGTATAATATATGGCTGATACACTGAAAGTGTACAGCTGCAGTATTTTGGATATTTGCATATCTGAAATAACTGGCTTGCTTTACTTTGAGGAGATGGTTCATCATTACAGAGGTGATAACTCCAAGATTTTCCCTAAATTGACTTCTCTAGCTCTGTTAAAATGTGTCTTCTGGATTTTCACAGCCACAGATTAAATACTTCCATGCCTTTTTGGCTCAATTTGAGCAATTAATTCCTAAAGAGATATTCAAATCTATGTGCACTCTACACACAGATTTAATTCCTCCCCAGGACTGTGTGACATTCACTGCAAAGGACAGGACTAGCCACAGCTGTCCACTASGTGAGTAAGCAGCAGACCCTCGAAGAGGTGGAAGGATATGAGGTGGCAAGGATGATGTGATCCTTGTTTATCTTGTGATCATGTATTAGCTGCCTTTCACCCACAGTAAATAAAATGTTGTGAAGCTTGACAGCCCAGTACAGCTCTAAGGTGCTATTACCATTGAACACAGTTTTGTAATAGCAACTACAYGTCTTTGCATCTTAACATTTGTTATAGTGGTTATCATTGATTTTTCCTGCTCCCATTAAAGTCAGGCCATGATTTCTGTGAGTGAATTTTATTGAGTATTCACACCCTGGAATTACACCACTTACTGCAGCCTCTTTGCCCATAAGTAATTGAAAGGAATAGCTTACTTCCCATATAGCTGCTTTCATACTCATGATTTTCAAACATATTTTAYGAATGGGTTAAATACTGAAGGTGCACCAAGTCTATGGAAAAATAAAGCAGTCATTATGCTTTCAGCAATGGCTGGACAACATCCAAAGACATAGGCTTATTTTAGTGAAAGGGGATGTTGGCTAGGATCCTGCAGTTACTTGGTGGCCTGATAAGAAAGAAGAACAAATCCAGAAATCACATCAGATTTTCTCAGGCAAACAGTGAAGAGTATTATGCATAGCACTTCACTGGTAATGATTTTCTGTCATTTTGCAATTTATTATATTTCAGCTCCTGAGTTCACTGGAAGTTTTTGTTTGTTTGTTTGTTTGTTTGTTTGTTTGTTTTTTGATCAGTCTTTCTTTCAGCACTTTCACTGGTATGAGTGAATGATTCCTATTTATCAATTCAAGAAATTTTTCTACTCATATTTTTCTTTCACATGGTTGTCCTCTTTATGAATAAAATCCTTTTCTTCTTCCAGTTTTGTTACCTATTCCCTATTCATATTTTCWTATTTTATTAACTGTTTACTATCCCATACGTTTTTAAAGGATTGAGTTAATTTGGTGCAAAGTTTAGAGCTATGTCCCATGATTAGTATTAACTGAACATATGTAACAGTCCATGTGTCTTTCTATTAATAAATCAGTTTTCCTTTTAGTTAAATACACTAAAAAAATTATACTGGACGAGTATAAAATGACAGCATTAAAAATAATACTAGGATTACTAAATAATATTTATTTCAAATATTAATTACTTTTGAATTTATAATTYTAGCTACAATAGAGTTAATAATTCATTGCAGTCACTCAAAAATAATAAAGCAATGCTGAGTAGTACAAAATAGAATAGTACAAAATGTTTCTGGCATTACTGAGATCCACTGTGTGAGTGCTATTATCAATTTAATGAGCCTCAATAACTGTAGCTAAGGTCATATTGTGCAAAGAAAAAAATCATAATTAAATGCTATTTCTATGTAATTATACCATCGATAGTTCATTATTAAAATTAAGACAATGTAAAAGGCTTTCTATGAGAATAAATCATTAGAGAAATAATAAAGGTCATTTATATGGAGGATTGTTCTTGTGTTTTGTTATGTTATGAAGCTAAGTGAGTCTCAGAAAGCTATCCTGGAAACAACTCACTAACTTTCCACAAGACAAAAGCCACAAGAGCACGTTGAACCACTGTTGTCCAAGATGGTCACTCACATGAGGAAGCGAATGCAAAAGAGACATAAAATATCACCACATCCGAAAACAAGCAAACAAAAAAACGCCAAAAGTTATGCACACATTTTATGGTATATGACAGTGCTGCAGGGAAAGGGTTATACAGGTAATAACAAAGGTGGTGCTGTGAGTAAGGGGCATACTTGATAAGCTATGAGGTGAAAACAAATAATTAAATTTTTTCAGAATTAAGGACCAAACTCAGCCAGTGAGTGAATTCTCTAGATGATCCCCTCAAAAGGCCTGATGTTAAATTTAAATTTAGAGAGTCTGTTTCATAATTCCTTTCCCTTTCAAAGAAAGTTTGGAAATAAGACACGCATCAAATTAGGTCAATTAAAAGTGAAGTATTGGTCAAAACATGRACCACATATTACCAGTAATCAAACTGCCTATAAACCCAGTAGCATATGAGAGCAAAAATCCAACTACATTAAAAGCATTTTAAACAATACCTTAATAATAATAAATTACATTTTTCCTTACTCAGAAAAAAGACAATATGCCAGTGCCACAAAAATACCAGAGAAGTGTTTTTGAATGTCAAGCATAGAAACAGGCTACTTCTTAATAACTTACTTAAATCCTGTAGCTCAAAATGGAAGTAGTGATAGTATACCAAAATTGAATTCTAACGGTTAATATTATACAAAGTCAACAGTATCCACAAAGTATAAAAGGGTGGAAAAGACCCTGAAGAGTATGTTAGGCTCTTTTTCTAACAACAATATTTTTTTGAACATTGAGATCTAGTGAAAGAAACCAAAATATTCACAGAAGAAAATGTTCAAAGACATTTTTGGTCCAGCTGGGCAATTAGGCACGGAACCTTATGGATGAATGAAGATCAGAAAGTGAATGGAAGTCAGATCCAACTTCTTCTGTTTTTTTCAACTTCCAAATTGTTCATGTGTTAAAGAAAGAAGGAGTAACGTCCTCTGCCACCTTAGATACTTGCCAGCAGAGAAGGCATAAGTGAATCAAACTGCTCGGGATATGCTTAGAGAGAAATAATAGGAACAATATTAAGGGGGAAAAAAAAAAAAAAAGTGCTCTTATATTTGCTGATCCTCTTTTGCATGCAATTCTATATCAAAATCTCAGTACCTGAAAGAAATTCCTGAAGAGGAACCAACAGGAAACTCCAGACAGATTAAATGGTGTGTAGTCAGTACAAAAATAGAGGAATATTTCTTTCTACATTGTATGTACATGCATTATTAAGTKTTTTTTTTCTTCACTGTTAGAATAGAATAATACAAATATAAATGATAATGGAATTAGAATATCACATCATTTTTCAGCAAGTGTCAGCAAAAAGACAAGAGACCCAATTATGCACTGATAGCAGAAGAAAAAAAAAAAGGCCATTTATAGCAAGGAAGAATCTGACTAGAGAGCCATGTCCAGTCAGTTACATGTGGGAAAATGGATTACATGTAGGGAAAGTAAAATGAGCCACACTCATAGAGCTGAAGATAACACAATGGARTGCATCAGCGACTAGTCTCATTTGCAAAGTAGTATTGAAATTACTAGTAAATACATAGAGCCCTACCAAGAGAAGCTGTACAAATAATCATTGAAAGTGTTGTTTTCTAGGCTGAGAGGTGATTTTGATAAATAGAATTTCTTCCAAATTTAAAATGAATTATAAAATTAATAGTTTTCCTAAGGGGAAGATACTCATAAACTATGTAATATTTTAGAGGGCATTAAAAAAAGAAGAMGTCATAATTATTTGAAAAGAAGAAATACAAGAGAGGCAATAAAAAGAAATAAAGTTTGTTCTTTATATCATTGAACAAATGGAGTGAGGTCTTAGTATTTATGTCAGTATATGGCAAATGAGCAGGAAGAACGAACAGCATGGAAACTGTCTTGGTGCCCCATTGCCTGAGATTCTGCAATGAGTTTAATGTCACTGATGCATATTGATAATTCGGATTCTAGGTTTGGTGTATAACAATTGTTTAAAAGCATAACAATTGTTTAAAAGCATCATATTCTAGAATTAAATGCCTGCTAAGACTAAATCACTTCACCTTGGAAAAGTGTGTTAGCAGCGGAGAATTTAAATAAATTTAAATTCAACAAAAGTGAAATGTGTGCAGTCTTCTGTCTACTGCTAAGGTATTTTTGCTGAGTTGATTTTTTTTACTCATTGCTTTTATTACACAAATTGCCAACTAATTACACTGTTTGAACTCATTTGATGTCCGCTGATATCATTAGTTTATCAAAAATACCCTGGTTTACTGGTCAATAAAAAAAAAATGTTGTCATAGAAATGAAAAAAAAAACACAGAGAGTGAGACAGAGTAGTATATATTGTATAAATGATTGYATAAATGTGACATGCACTAACGGTCCAGAAAATTATGCAGAAGAAAACAGAAAATAAAAATTCAATCTATTGTAAATCTTCAATGTAAAATTCACAAATAAGGATAAAACATTATTTTAGGGTCACATAGGTAGCATCTCAATCATGGTCAAGCGTACTCCATGTCTTTTACCTGTAATTCAAAACAACACATGGGTTATTAAAATAAGGGGAAGATGTCTTGCCCTCTCACCTCAGGTACTGCTACCTACCATTACCTAGTAACATAAAGAGGCCACCATCTGGCCTCAACTCAGTCTTGTACTACAAAAGGAGCTTAATTGCCCGTGGAAGTCAAGATATAATGTCAGTTCTAACAGAGGTGCAAACACTCCCTGGCACTGATCAAAATGATATCTTTCCCACTGAACACCAAACAACAACTTTGCAACCAAAGCCACTTCTGTGATATTTCCTAAATACTCCCAAAATGTGATGCTCACAAGCTCTCAATGCAAACTCTTACAAAGCATCGCAAGGGTTGGCAAGGAGTGAAACACWTTCCAAAAGTAACCACAAAGTTCTTAAAGCTCCAATGGTCCAGACAAAAAATTGCTGTTTCTACACAACTGCAGACCTGAAGAGCTTGATAATCAAAATGATAAGTCATTCTCCTGGCAATCTCAATTAAGTGGCTCCTAGTGTTCAGCATTTTCTTCTTAAATGTATTTTCCTTTACAGAAGTGGACAACCAGCAATGTAACATTGTTTTAACCTTGTAGGAAAATGTCATGCTTCATTAGTATTTTTATGATGATTTACATCTTCATCAAATGACACCATCTGCTTAAGTATATTTTTCTCAATCATCGTTAGAAAAGCTCTGGTCAAAGGTTTAGGTAGTTAAGATTGGCTTAAATTGGTTTTATTTTAATTTAGCTCTTTCCATCTTTTCTTAATATTCTGGAACTTTCACCTTTTGTATGATTGTTTTCCATGTTTCTTTATTGGACTGGAATGTCAAGGATCTAGAGAAGTACTGGAAAACATATACCAGATGAACTCACAGAGAAAAGTGAATCGAATAAAAGCAGATTGCTTTTCACTATTTCTCTACAAATATTCCAGTCAACTTCCATTTTAAAGCATTCTTTTGATCCTTGATTTGGGCTTCACAAATTAGCTGACTGCATAAAACTCCACTATTTATGAAACTGTAAACAAATTATATAAGTCCAAGCAAATTTATCCAAAGCTGATATAAGTTGTAAACAATTTAAAGTAYTACTGAATTTTGAAAGATTGGTCTATACCTTAATGTTCTCTTTTACTTCGTACCCTGGCTGATTGGTTCTCAAATAATCAAATCCTGACTTATGCAGAGAATGGGAAAGGGAAATATTTTTGCGGCTACTTCTTGTACTTGCTCTCTACAGCTTAAAGCAGTAGCACAGAATAATTTTTTTAGAGAGTGGAATTTCCTCCCCATATTCTAAGTCTTCTGAGGGGAGAAGTCAGCCKAGAGTAAATAAACAACTGTGAACACACCATTTTTACTGCCAGGAGAAGAATCCCAGACAAGTAAAAAAAAGACTAAAATGAAGGGTTTGGGTGCTGCYTAAACGAATTTCTTGGACCTTGTGGTCTGAAACACTTACTATGGCTAGATTGTGCAGGCTAAAACAAGGCAAAGATGCCTTACACTCCTCTATGCCAGGGAGAAACACATAGTTAAGAGTGATGAAGTGGTGACTTTGATTTTCAYATAAAGCCAAAACAGAGCTTTTTGCTACCTCTTTCAGAATTACCATATCCTCCATACACTAATTGTTGGTAGTAGGAGACAAAAGGGACAATCTAATATCCTCTTGTCTTTGTGCAAAAATAAATAAATAAATAAACTGCTCATATATCTGCCTCTTTGAGCAGTAATCTATTGCTTTCCTAGTTTTGGCAATGACCTACCGAGTTTCCGGCTGTCTGGCTGCAGCACAGCTCTAATCCAGGGACATGAGCACAGCCCCTGCACAGAACATTTCTACATATAAAGGGTCTGATGCAATCTGAGCACATTGAATTCTTTGAGTTCATAATACATAAATAATTCTTTGRGTTAATACATAATTCTTTGAGTTAATGGGTAAATATGCAATATATCTGACATAAGTGGAATTTGTTGTGCTGGTTGATATGAGGGATACAGTGGAGATACTGACCATGCTGTGCATTAGCTCTTTCTCCTCACGCAAGAACTAAAACAGTTGATATTCTACAGATAATATCAAAGTACAATAGATAGATTACCTTGGGATGGAGGGTACTAGTGTATTTAGATTAAAATATTTCTACTAAATTTGTTAATACCTAACTTGGTGGAAAGCAGGTCTGCGGAGAAGGACCTAGGAGTCCTGAAAGACAACAAGGTGACCATGAAGAAGCAATATTCCCTTGCAACCAGGAAGGCCAATGGTATTGTGGWCTGCATTAGGGAGAGCCTTGCCAGGAGGTAGAAGGAGGTGATCTTCCCCTTTACTCAGCCATGGTGAGGCCATATCTGGAAAACAATGTCCACATCTGGGCTTCCCAGTCCAAGAGAAACATCGAGCTAGAGGACGGGTAGTGAAGGGCTAAAAAGATGATTTGGGGACTGGAGTATCTCTCCTGTAAGGAAAGGCTGAGAGAGCTGGGCCTGTTTAGTCTAGAGAAGAGAAGACTAAGAGAGAGTTTTATCAGTATGTTTAAGTGTCTGATGTTTAAGTGTCTAAAAGAGGATGAAGAGGATGAGTCCAGGCTCTACGCAATGGTGCTCAGTGACAGGATGAGAGGTAATATGCACAAACTGAGATGCAGGCAGAAATGTCTAAACATGAGGAGAAACTTCTTTACCATGAGGATGACAGAGCACTGGCATAGGTTACACAGAGATATTCAAAGCAATTTGGATAGGGAACCGTGCTTGACCAGGAGTGTTGGACTAGCTGAAATCCAGAAGCCTCTTCYAACCTCAGCTGTTCCGGGGTTTGGTAAGATTGATGAACTGGAACTATTAGGATATTTGCAAATAAACAAATTTGCAATAAACATTTGAATGAGCTACTGCTCAGGCAAAGGCCTCAATTTTGAACATCATTAACATAAAATAAAGTTCTTTGTCAAAAGTTATTAAAAGCCAAGAAAGTTTGAAATATTTATAGAGATCTCATTTAAGCAAGATACTTTGGAGAGTATGTAGTTCAATACAGCTTCACATTGCAAAACTTGCACAGTTTTTTTTTTTCAATTTCTTAAAAGCAATTGAATGAGAACTCTGAAACTTTTGATGATACCTACTGCTTTTCTTTTGTGAATTATGCCAAATTGAAAATAATTTATCTGAAAACACAGTATTTGTCAGCTCTCCCTAAGAAAAAAAGTAATGTCCTTATTTTTAAAGGAACTAGCTTTACTGGAAAAGGAACTATTTCTACAAAAAAAGACACAAGTAAAGCATAAAATTACAAGGAAATATTAATTGTTCAAGGCTGAATAAGACATTGGAACATCCAGATTCTATTTGTGTGATTGAATAAATTTTAGAAAATACTTAATGATTGTATATTCTTTGTCTCCACTCTAATCTAATCAGAACATCACTATATATATAGGATATATATATATCCTATATATATAAACATTTTATGAAAAACAGTTATGTGAAAAAGGTGCTGACTGGAAATAGAAAATATGTTATGAGAATACTATCTTGTAAGATGTTTTTTATTGTTTTCAAAAGATAATCAGACATCCAGAAAACCAAGAGCTTAACAAGTGCTTATGAAACTTAGTCAGACTTTGGTACTGATTGTGCTGAACAGTATATTTATTCTTGAAGACGTAGGGATATATCAGGTCTGTGACCTATGCATATTATCTATCCATCAGTGAGAGAAAAGTGATTAAGTGAGTCAGCTCTAAAAAAGGTCAAAAGACCATAAAAAGATTTGTAAGGTATGCTTCGGGTATCTGTCACAGACYACATTGGAGTGTCAAGGCAATGGATTTGAGCACTATTGCAACAAGCAATGACCATTCCTTAAGAATGATGGTCATTATTTCCACAGGCAAAAGCTATTGTATTTTTTTCTTTGTAATTGCAACCATCTCTGCAGAAAAGCTATAGGGGAATGCAAGTGCTATCCTATTCAGTGATCAGGCACATTTATCATCCAAGATTTTTCATGAACTCCAATAAATTCTGAGTACCTATTGTCTGTTGCAACTAGGCCTTTGTCTCCAGATCTAAAGGAAAAAAAAAATTACTTCTGAGTTTCTATTATACAGTTATTGGTACTTGGATCTCAGGTTCTGGATATGAATCTGTAAACAAGTAGAAACCAAATAAATAAACTAAACCTTTCAGAAATATATGTGAGATCTACAGCGTAACAAAATCAATCCCCAAAATGTTTGTTTTAGAAGAGATTTTTTTACAAGGATCTAAAAGATAAGAAATTAAGACTGAAAAGAAGAAAAAAAAATGCACTGCTCAAATCCTTGCAGATTTTATTACTTATGAATCTCTATTCCATTATTCAAGCTATTGGATTCTTAGAAAAGGGAGCTAAGAGATATGAAGCATATCACAGGCTTCTGTATTTCTAAGACATAAAAAGGATAAGGAGAACTAGAAAGAAAGGAATTGAACAAATTTCACACAGGCTGGATAGATCAGAGTAAGTACATTTCTTGTATATCACTTTTAGTGTTAAGAAAATGGCTTCTTTTTTTTTTTTAGTGAATTTAATCTCATCTTCACTCTATAAAAAATATCAACAGCAAGCAGCACTTGCTAATGCTATATATTCACCAATCATGTCTGTCTTGCCACCACAACAGTTATTCCACAGGAAAAAGAGGGCAATAAAAATAGGCAGAATGGAACTGGAAAAGACTGTACTTGAAAAACAGGCAGAAGTRGGGAGAAAGAGCGACATCCCAAGCAAGAGTGAGGGGGTGTAGGAAGAAACAGAGGCAACCAGGAGTAAGGAATATGCAGACAGTGATGAGCAGAGAATGAAGGTGGGAAGTCTGTGCAAGTCAAAATACAGAGGTGAGTCTGCAAATGAAAATGTTGATAATTAATTTATTTTATTATTTTCATGATTTATAATACTGCAAGCATGTTACTCACATCAACAAWGACTGATATAAATCTTCTATTATTAAAAGTAGTATTGGCTCCTCTGCTTAAAGACCTGATATGTAAGATGGTGGCAAATAACTAAGACAAGAGGCACAAGATATTATTCATCTAAGAACAAACAAACTACTATGAYAGCCATTTCTTTATGGTGCCAGTAATGCTCCATAAGCAGAGTATGAAAGTCTTTTTTTTTTTTTTTTTCAGTGGGGGAGGGTCAACCTTCAAAACTTATGTATACTGCAAAACTAGAAAACAAATATAAAAATGAAGAAATACTATCTTGAATGGAGAGAGGAAAGAAAAAAAAAGGCAATTCTCAAACAAAACATTCATCTTCTTACTAATTTTAAAAGATATGTTGACGTTCCAAAAGCAAGTAGGCATATTTAGTAAAAAGTAATTCAACCTACATATGGAAGAAAATGTACTAATTCTGTTCATTTATACTTTGGTTTTTTTTTTTTTAAATGAACAATTTTCCTCATCCTTTCTAAGCTATTCTGAGAATGCGTGCTCATTTGTTTATTAGAAGCAGAAGGAGCTGAAAGGCACATCATTACTCTTAATTCATGACTTGTGATTCCTTTTTAAATTCCAGCCTGAATTTTATTAACAGAATCAGAAGCATTGAAGCCAAACTGAGTCATCAGCTTTATGGGAAAAGTGTAAATGSTTGGGGGATAGCCAGAGGACAACCRGTGCAAAACTAGCATTTTCTTTTCATTTGTTGAATGAAGAATTTTTCTTCTAGATTTTTTTCTAAGAAATAATGGGTATATTTACCTATTTGTGCTGTCTGGAAAGCTATACCATATCTGTAATACAGAGCTCAATTTTTCTTGCCAGATCTTCTTTTTGAAAGTATTTCTTGATTTGTTTTTGCTTTTATCTCACAGAAAAGGTTACAATACACTTTGATTTGCACTTTATTAGTTCTCTACTAGTATTACCAAAGAAAAAAATATGCCCACAAACAAACATTGGTCTGTCTATTAGCACACATAGCAAACTGATTGGTGTCTTTTTCTTTTCAATCACAGTTTTCCAGACATTGCTGTGGATTTCTCAGTATTGTGTACAGCCATTCTCTTCACAGAAAATCCATCTATCTGAAGAACTGAAAGCAATATCACCATTAAAATACAGCACAAGTCTTGATAGCCTGCAGGTGACTGGCAAATTATCTGCTCTTGCTCTTGGACTCCCCCTCCCTTTTCCCTTTTCGTATTTTCTCCTTTTCTTCTTTTTTGTTTTTGTTTTTTTTTTTTCTTTCCTCCTTTAATGTTTCTTTAAAATATCTTTTGTTTAAACTATTTTCTTAATAACTCAGGATGTTGAAGTCTATCTATCTTCCCTCCTATATCTCTAAATGATTAAATCATCTGACAGTAGGGATTACTATTTATGTCTATTGATGCTATTCTATTGAACTTTACAAAGGAGAATTACATTTTCAGTGGGTTGAAAACAAGTGAGAAAAAGAACATAAATGAATGACCCTGTTTCACTATAACTAACATGGTCTCCTGAGACAAAGGAGCCCCCTGCTTAAACTGCTTAGCATTTTTATTCAGCAATTATTTATTAAATCATATGCATGCTCATGAGTTTAACTCTGGTATCTTCCTACTCTCAAAGAAATTTGTTTGGAAAGTTAATACAATTTTTAAAGATTTAAAGGCTGTAAATGAAGGAAATGTTGAGGGACTTAGGTTTTGAATTTGGACTCCTAAAATTCTATCCAGCTTCCACACCAGACATTGAAGACCTTATATGRATTTAGTCTTTAGGCTGTTAGAGGTCATAAAAAAGGAATACAGATTTTTAAATATCTCGCAACATTGCTGAAATGCTTAATTCAGTTAGCSACTTCAATGAAAGTTGTGGATGTGCCAATGCAGTTACGTTTACAGTAGAACCGTGAATGGCCTCTCAAGCATGTTAAGTTTGAATAATAATCCTCACTGCTTGATGTCTACTTAATAATGGTACTTAATTTTTACATGAAAAAGAAAAAAAAATCCTTWAAAAAAAAGMATATTTTCAACAAGTTATGTCATCACACTTCATAGTGTGAAATATTAAGAATTTTATGAAAAGGAAATATAAGCCTTCCTTTAGATTAAAATGCTTAAAAGAAATGTAATCTGTAGAGACTAGGAAGCATACACTCCATTCCACAAGAACCTGTGAAAAGAATAAGCATWTTTCTTCAACCCATTTCAGCTTCCATTTTCTAAGACATGCAATTTGTTTTGATGAGTGTAGAAATTATTTATTTTCAGAATTCAAAACACAGAACTCTTTTCCATAAGATTTCTTTGAACATCAATATTTTATTTGTAAATTGAATTTATTGGAAGAATTATTCATACATCAGAGAGAATAATSAGAGTAAGTAAAAAATGAGGATGTGGGGGAGAACAATCTGCAAAAGCAAATCAAAACAGAAGGATAGGCATGGGACGGGATATTTGAAATGCCATATTAGTATTATTAAGTAGAGAAAATAGGATCTCAGTATTCCTTATTAAAATTAATCAAATAAATTTCCTTTCTGTAATACCTGTCTGTAGTATTGTTCAGCTGCTTTCTTTAATGTTGGGTAAGTGCATATTTCAGAGCTCAGCAGTGCAAATCTAGAATTTGAGCATGTTTGCGTATTTAATTCTCTTTATTTGCTTTTGAGTATTTCAATATTTTTGCATAAATTTATTTAAACTGTGCTGTGCTTAGTTGAGGAGAAATTTACTGTTTCCATAACTATGCGTAGTAAGGCAGACTTTCATGAATGGACTTAGCCCTGAACTGTGGGTAGAAAGATAGTTTAGGAAGGATATGGATTACAAAATGAAAAAGTCTGTTGAAAGTACTTCTGGGTGGCATAGCTCCTTAATATTATGCATTTAAACTTGACTGCCTTCTTAAAAATCTGGGGTACATTCAAAAGACAAATTATGATGCTTACTTYAATATTTGAAAAAGAGATAAGAACTGGATACCTATTTTTAGATGACTCTCAGCCCTTATATGGATACTTTAAGCAAGAAAACAATTTCATCATGGATTATATTTGAAATAAATTTGAAGGAGACATYTAGGTCTCCCAGCATATTTAAGATTCTTGAGACATGAAATTCTACTTTGAAGTGCATCTCTATCAGTAGGAAAAAAATAAATAAAACTATAGTTAATTATTCAAACAAAAAGGCCAAGAAAATATCAGTATATAAAACCGGATCAAAAATGTTAGTGGGTTATCTTTTATTTTCAAAAGAAATGGAATAAATAAATTTACAATTAGAAAAAAATAGATTATGTGTAACATAAATAGGCAATTTGGCACATATTCTTTGAAAAYGACATATGGGTAATAACTGCCAGAATGTATAAGTGTATGACTTTCAGGGAAGAGGTAACATGGACTGTTGAAATACACATTTTTTTTCAGATGGMAAATCTGAAATGTGAAAAAAAATCTAGAACTTGAAAGGACTATTTTTGAGAGAGTGTTATTTGACATAAATATCTGAATTATATTCCTAAAAATTTGGTTATTTCACAAGTATTATTTGTCATGCTCACTGTCTCTTAAAGGAAATCAATCTGCTTATGATTTTCTAAGTCTAATTTTCTAAAATGAAAAAACTAGGGAAATAGATGCACATTGCAAGAAAAATGGGAGAGAAATAAAAAAATCTTTAAAATGTTTGTATCTCAGAAATGCAGAAGCTGGAAGATGAATGAATCTCRCTTTCACGAGCAGAAAGCAATAAGCAACTCTGGATATTATCATAGTTTTGTTAATGAGTGGTCTGAAAAAGAACAGCTTAATATTGAAAGGAAATATTTACTCAGTGATGTAAAATCAGCTTTCCTTATTGTGCCCTTGAGCAGAAAAGCAGAAGAAGAGCAGTTACTGTTAAAATTAAACTTGACAGTGGGCAAAATTYGGCCCTCTGATACATGCTTTTAAATCAACAAGAGTTGCCCAAATGCACCTAAGAGAAGAACTTGCTATTAAATGGATCCAAGGAAGAAATCTTTCCTTACATTCAGTTAAGTAGGCTACTTCATAGACTCAGATTTGTATTCTGTAAGCCAAGAAAACTTTCTATTTCTTGAGCATCTCAAAGCAAGATAGATCAAAAATAAAAGCAGTTGATCTGTGACCCTTTTTATGCCCTTCATCTCCCCCCCRCCCCATTGAAATGCTACATTGCTTTTCCTTTATGACAGCATGGTCTCACCAGTGCTGCTTATTTGTAACACTTCTTTCCTACCCTGGAGATAAGAAAGACCCATCGCCTATGTCAATTAACGGTGAGAATAAGCAATTACATTTTAATCACTTTTTAACAGCAACATTAAACAAAACACACTCATTTAAAGATCTGTATATGGCATACTAATATTATGTCTGTGAAGGAGTAATCATAAGATACCGTAAACTCAGCTTTTCAAAGCCATAACTCACATCACTCATTTTCTGTAGGGAACAAATTATTTGTACTCATTCTAAAACTTCACTGAAGCTAAGAGGTAAGAAAGGAGAAGGTCTGGGAAAGAGAATCTGGGATTCTACTAGGAGATTTAATTATGACCTTGAAAATCGGTCCCCTCTGTGCATTTGAAAACTATGAAYATAAATTAGCAGCACACAGAACTGCCCGCCAAGGACCTGTCTGTATGGGAAATATTTAACTTGTTAAATGTTAAGTTCCAGCAAAGTTTGGTCACTAACTGCTGATGCTGAACATGATTTCTAGTGAGCTATGTTGTCGACCAGTTGTCAATCAACATCACGTTTTCTAACTTGTAACCTCAGCACAAGAAATGGACTGAATACAGATTGGTTTGTGAGACAAACTTCATCACAACACGTGCAGAGCAACACACTCTTTCTAATCTAATCAATGGATTTGACAAATGTGAAAAGAAAGACACATTAGTCCCTGATACAGTGATAAAGGGTGTCAGCTTAGGGAATTTTGAAATGAAGAACAGCAAACAGATCTTGCTACTACTCTGCTTATAAAGCAGCTACTTACACTCATAATAGCCACTGGATGAGTTAGGATTTCATCCTTTCCACATAGCAGTGTAAAGCAAAGGTACTTTAGAAAACATCACAGCCAACAAGCATGCATCTAGCAGCTCATTCAGAGCTATGTTGCTTTGCTTAAGGGCTATATACAATGTAGACCAATACAGGGCACACACTTGAGTTTATGCTCTGAATTCAGGTGTATGTTAGTAAATATGTGTTTTGCCATYACCAGAAAAATGTCCTAGGCTTTGTATCAGCCTGCTTTGGCCTGAATTGGTTTATTCTTTTTTTGCTGTGGCAAGTGATCAAGTGACTATTACTTAAGAAACATTCTCGGTAATCATTTTCTAATACAAGAGGATATTAGGAATTTTATATAACTCCTTTATTATTATTATTATTATTATTATTATTATTATTATTATTATTATTATTACTGAGGCTTTTCTATATTAATTAGATAATCTGGTCTATGATTATAACAGCTTTCAATGTATTTTGACTAGTCTGTTAAATCATTAAGTATCCTAAAAATGAATTCTCTTTCCATTTCAGGGAATTCTGATTTTCATAGATAAATACTCTAAGTTTGATTCCAAAGCACTTTGTGAGTCATTCATCTGATTTACGGAGCACCTCATCTTTGATTAAACATATATATGTCAATGAGAATACGGTACCAGGTAAGGCTGCTGACACCTGTAAAAATATATGATATTCTTTATCAAGCTTTCTTGTTAATATTATTGGACAATTTCATTTAGAATTTCAACTGTAAGCCTGAAGAAGAATTTGCATACTCTCAAATCCCCATTCTGACCCTTTTCCCACAAATTTGAAAAGTGTATTTTTATGTCTAAAGCTTGTGCTTTGGCTAACAGAAATGCTTAATTCATCAGATACMTGTATTATATGTTAGTAACGTAAGAGGAAGTTTATCAAAAAGAGCTCTTGCAYGATATTTCAAAAGAGTATAACATATTAGAAATGGGCTATGTACTTAAAATAATTCAATTTTAAGACTACTTCAGCTTTTGTATTGTTTTAAGAGACAGTTGTATTTATGAACTTCTAAAAATATAGAGTCTTTGCTATTTGAAAGAGATTTTCTGTTCTAACTAGAATGATCCTCACCACTGCCTTCCTTCTTTACCAGAAAGTTGTGGGAAGAGAGAACTAAAAAAAAAAAAAAAAAACAAAATTGCTACTAAAATCTTTTTACAGGACTAGTGTTTTTTTATTTTTATTTTTTTCTTTTACTTCCATGAAAGATGTTCTAATAATAATAGTGATAATTGTCATTATTAAAATGTAGAATCCAAGAATTAGAAACTGACATTAGATGTACTCAGTCACCCTATAGAATGATTTTGATGGTGGTGATAGTGCAGTATGCMCTGAATCACTAGCAGTCTCATCAGTAAGGCACAATAATGTTTTATAGCTAATGGCTTGACTCTAAAAGACAGAGGATCAGAGTAGATACAATACGCAGGATGTAGGTGCCTAAAAGAYAGCACTGTGCTGCCAGCTCTTTGTTTACCGGATTCCCTAACTGGAGTATAAAATTTAAAATAAGTGTGCTCAATGCTGTCTCTACAATAGCGTTTGTACATAGGTGGAGACTTAGAGGCTTCAGGATAAGCTCAAAAGCCCACTATTGAGCACTGACCTGAACGTCAGAGCTAAGTCCTTATTCCAACCTCCCTGCAGCTTAGGCACCTATGCTAGAGATCTAGAAGGACCTCTGAGCTAGTTAGTATCAAAAGTCCATGGTCTTTTCTTCATATCAGACGGCTAAAACACTCTGTTCAAAGAAGTAACCTGAGGTCAGTGCTTCTCTCAAAGCAAGGTTAAAACCTAGGGCTAACACCAGAAGAGCAACCACCCATCCTGTGCAGAGGAACCTAGAGTCCATAGACCCTGTGCAGGAAATGGAGCCAGAGTCAGCTTCCACTTTGGAAACTGGGACCATATATCCCTACTTTTGAATYCTGGTATCTTTGCTTCTTGAACTATTACATGTTTTCTTTTAAATAGTGTGATCCCTTGGTCAAAGCAGAGGGTAGCTGCACAGTCTCTCCAGGAGATGTTTTCTCTGTGCACTTGAGGCCTCTTGCACTTGAGGCCACTGCGACCTTAATTCACTATTCAGGCACTCACACAAGAGGTGTGTGAGACCCCCTCAGACTGCAGAGGAAGCTGGTGTCTCGCTTCCCTGTCAAATCTTCCATCACTTTTAAAGTTAAAAACATTCATGGTGCTTCATCTCTCGGCCTTGTTTGTTTGAATCCCAGTTTCAGAGCCAGGTGTCCTTCCTGTGCATGTGCCTTCTGTATTTCACTCTTTGGAACCAATACTATAATTGCAGGGGCATAACTTCGTAATGAGCTTTTCCTTATTTGTTCAGCTCTTCCCCTGGACCGTGAGGAAGGCTCCCCAGGACACACTCCATGGGAATCCATGTATCAGGCAGTCCTCTGCCAGATGCTTTTTACTAAATCCTGGGGAGAAAAGATCAGATATTGATCAACACTGCTGCAAGAACTGCCCAGCTGCTTCAAATTCTCCATGAACCTGCAAGGAGATCAATCAGTAGAGGAATCATGCTGCAGATCAGTCAAAGAGAATATGCTTTAACTGAGGAAATTTTGAAGCAAATTTAACCCTGCCAAACAGCCTATTGCAAAATTCACACTATTGTGATTCACCTGGAGACAAGGGTATCGCCAGCTCTCAAAATACCGATATCAATACTTTGAGATAGCAATTTTGTCATGCTTAGCCTAATGAATATCTGTTAATCYAGCCTGAAATGAATTACCACTGAATAACACTACTATAGGGCTCTTGAAAACTGGGTTGGCTACTATTCCTGGCATCTTTTATGTCTAGAGACTTAAATTGGCTGCCTATGCTGAATATAATGAATACATAAAAGAAAGGGATTACCAAATGTATCTCTCCATGAATAATAAAAAAGCTTCCTAAAAACTTTAAGCATTTTATCAATTATTCCTATTTAAACAATAACATTAAACATTTAATTAGGATTTTACAGCAGTTGCAGGCAGTAACTGAAAAAAGAACAAGTATAATTATCTTCATTATACAAGAAGGAGAGATAGAGATTTACTCACTTCTGCTTATTTGATATCAGGTTTGAAATCATATGAGATGTTATTGTTACTTTGAATGATAAGGTGTTACAAGATACATACAGGAGTCAAGATCAAGCGTGCCAATTTGTCAATAATTCACCTGTGACATTATAGTTTAGCTTTTTTTTGATAATTCACTTTCTTGTAGACTAGGATATATAAATTATTTTGTCAATACCTGTATCAAAATGTTGTGTCTTTTTTAGATGAAGAAAAGATATTTTTATTAACTATTATCTTAARCAACCTGGTGTTTGGAAGTAGTTTTTCTCTGTAATACATGTAAAATATCTCTTTGATATTAGACTACTTCTTATTTTAACTAGAAAAATTTAGCCACTCAACTGACATGCTGAAAATTCATGAGTCAAGTTAACATACTTAGAACTGGCTACAATGATGCTCACATGCAACAATTCCTAGTATTTTATGCTTCTTGAATCCAAAGAGCATTCATGTATCACGAATATTTTTAACTGAATGATTCTCAGAATACAGTATTATTTATGTAAAGGAATTGCTTTTTGAGTGTCTTAGGTGATCCTTTGACATTCTTTCACTTGTGTTTTTAAAAGCTGTGATATAAACAAGGCACTGACTACAATGTCATGACAAATAAATCATAACATGAAACAAGTATAATAGTAATAAAATATTCTAATAGCTACAGCAAAGCAAAGAAGCATATCCTGCAGGATTTTCCAGCTCCATTTGTCATTCATTTCTTGGCACAGAGAATATTTCTGTAAATATTCCATTATAGAAACAACCTAACCAGCTAGCTGTGAAAATCCATATATCTGCCAATTGGATGATTTTCTTTTGAAATTGTCAGCACTATTCACTGTACATACAGCAGCTTACTGGTAGGATGAAAGAATAAACAAAATCAATAGTCCAACTTTTTTGGTATTGAAACACAAGTGGAGCAAATTAATCTACTGAAGTCAAGAGYGCAAGTTAATTTAATCACACAAAGACCCTGTTATATATTATTCTGGGAACTTAGTATAGTACAATACTGCTCTATTTCTCTTTTTTAAAACAACAGATGTATTGCCRTTGCAATGCATTTCCTTCTGCTGTATATGGAAAAAGTGAAATTAATGGTATATTGAGAAGAACAAGTCAATAATACTCTATTTAACATTTTTGCTCACTATCAAGCAATAATGTACAGTTTTTCTTAGGTAATTTAATATTGTCTATTTCTAATACGCTTTGCTCTGTATCACAACCAAAACATATAGGACAGTTTGGCTATTTGTGATAATAAAAAGTCCTTCCCCAGGCCTCTTCTACTGAAATGAATTTGAAGTCTATATTTATTTCTGCAGATCTAAACTTTACCTCTACAGCTTATGAGTTGTGTCCACAGAGACTCCTAATCTTAGCACTGAATAACACACACACACACACACACACACACACACACACACACACACACACACACACACACATATACATATAAAATCTTCCTAACACCACCAAGCTCTTTTTTATTAGAATGAATGACTCAACAAACTAAGTCTTGAAACACAATTCTCTTGATCTTTTCTTCTCTTAATCTTTTCAGAACTCTGCTCCTCAATCAGCTTTTCCAATGCCTAGCTTTATGCATAAAACTACTAGTTAGAGGTTTAGACATTTGGGATTTTCCCTCCCAAACCACTTGCCCTTCCCTTCTTTAGCATCCAAATTTACAACAGACTTTCTATAGGATTGTGGCAGGAAAGAGGCAGAAGCAATTTAATATATATTATAATATAACATTAATATTTAGATTAAATTATTTAGAAGTACTTATAGAAGGATAAAAATATTTAGGAGCTGCCTGATATGTTAAGGAAAACAGGGCAAAGCAAGTGAATTATGAACTCAGAACTAGACTGTCATCCTGGTTCACTCCAAAAWAAAAAAGGAGAAGGAAACATGAAAACCTGCTAGCTAAAAAAATATCTGGCATGAAAAGGCTCTTTGCCACTCTCGAGTCAGAATAGCTGGCTACTCAGTCCCACCCTAGCACTGGCAAAAGGCAATAGGACAGACGTAGACAGAATACAGTCATAATCACTCAGCACATGGCCCTGAATAACTAGCTGTCAAGACTTCAGAAAAAAAAAAAAAAATCTATGCTTGGGTATTGTTTTCAGTCAAGTCAATTCATGCAATTTATTTGTTTAATTTAAAAGATGAACTTTCAACAAAGTGAAAATTTATTAAATTATTCATTCTACTATGAACATTCTAAATTTTTACTCTTCTGTTTACCGTCTGCAGTTTTTAATAGAATAGCACTAAGGTCTACAAAATCTTTCTCTAGAACAAAACAATGACTTCAGCTTTCCTCAGCCTGTTAGTCCATCAGAAACATTTTGTAAAAAATATACGCAGAGTTGGCAGTTGCATGGATTTCATGAGTTGCCAGCTTAATTCCCCACAAGTCTTGTGTTATTTGGATGAGATTTAACATACTTAATCACATGGAGACATATATGTGTCTATGTTTATATATGCAGTGTAAGTAAAAATTATTTGTGACATATTTATTTCACACAGAGAGCTCCAAATGTTAACAAAAATAGTCCTTCATTTGTATAGGAAAGGAGTTGTATTTGAGTTATATAATTTCAGTTTTGAGTTTTCAGCAACACAATGTGCTGCTGAACACATTGGTTTCTTGAGTTTCAAACTGAACAGTTCCTTCTTGGCTATGTCAATATATTTACTTCCCATGTAATTTTTTCCTGCTCACATCTCTTACTCATTCTGCCTTTATTGAGCTCCAGTTTCTCCCTTTGTTTCTTCTTTTTTTTTGTACATTTTGCATTCTATAATAATCTTTCTTGTGATCCAAAATCCCACAGTAGAGCACAATGAATAGTTTTTAACATAACAGACATCAATCTTAAATGTAGCTTTGTCAAAAAGCATTTTTTTCTTTTAGAAAAAAACAATAATAAAATTTATATCCTTTCTACTTCACTAAGCATTTGTGTTCTGTTAAGAATTGAAACAAAATTGTCAGGCTTTTGTCAAATGTTGACTTTGATTGATTTTGACTATACATGGATATACATTCATGCGATAATAACGTTCATTTGAATATACATTCTTTTAAAAAGAACAGGACTCTCTTCCTTCACCTAGGAACCATCTATCTTTACTGGAGAGTAATTTTACAAATTAAAATCTCTTMTTAGGAAGTTATTAACTCACAATCTTGAACCATAACTGAATAATTGATTCTTAAGGAAGATTTTTTTCCTGGGGGCAGACTGCCCGATAGGATTAGAAAGATACATACTCAGGAAGAACAAATATAATTGTTTACTCCTAAAATAAATAAATAAATAAATAAATAAATAAATAAATAAATAAATATTAAGATACTAATAGATCAGAGGATTGCTTATGGGTCTTGTGGAAAATTTTATCTATGGTCATTTGAGGGGGGAATTTTCCTTTCATTTTCCAAGGATGAGAAAAGAGTCAAAGACAGGACAAGTATATATAAAAATACGATAGTATATGATATGAAATACACATTATGATGCCACTGCATTCTTTCTGCTTCTTTAAGAGGAAGTCAATGGAACTTCCAAATGGATTATGTGTTCCCTTATTTTTTGTGTATCAAGCATGAGTAGGAAGGAGGAGGGCCTAGTTCTTTCTCCTCAAGGGCAGGTCACATAAGTTTTGTTGTTCTGTGAGCACTACTCCCTATTGCCCTGTCATAAATGTTTCTATTATGTAAGGAAGATACAGACACACCTTCTCACATGATTGGTGCAGTTATAGTTGTGTGAAGGAACACATAGGCTGCAGCTGTCTTGTGCTCCAGTGTCCCTAAGTTTCCCATGACCTGGAAATGAGATGGACAGGGTTCTGTCCTCTAAAAGTAATTTTCCCTGTATCTGGGTCAAAGTGTCCCTTTATTCTGAACTACTTGCAATGATTTTATCACGTCGTTATGTCTTCTGCATACATATGGCATTTAGAAATGTCAAGTGTTTCTAGAACYAATTGGAAGAAGAGCATTGTGCCCATGTTTCTAAGCTTGGAGGTTTCAGAAGTTTATCACCAAAAACTCACTGAGAATTTCAACATGAGCTTGAATGACAGAATATGAAAAAGTAATCTAGATCAGAATAATCTCACATATAAAGCTGAACTTTTCCCCCCTCAAAATAACTTATAATGCAATTTTGACAACTTATTTCTTACTAGAATRTCACCAATTTGTCACTGATGAGGATCAAAGACAACTGTGGTGTCTAGCTGTTCCGCCTTACTACAGTTTGGTCATAAATTACCTGACCTCAAGAGGCTCCTCCAGCCTTGTCTGTCTCTGCCCTTCCCTAAACCTCCTCCCCACCCAGTGCCAGTTCCATCTCAGCCCAGCCCCACTGGATTCAGCTCTGTATTTTAGTCTGAAGCCCTCTCCTAGATGGACTTCAGTCCTCTGGTATAGGTCTTCTGAATGGACCTATTGTGCCCACGTGCTTGCTTGGTGTGCTCCCTTCACCTGAACAGACTTTGGGCCAGGTTGTGGTTTTGTCTCTAGTCCTGAGCCCTTGTTCCTTCCCCATTTAGCTCCTGATGGGACTTCCTGGTCAATYGTGGACCCTATCCATGACTTGCTTTGCCCAGACTGTCAACAGACCAGGTTAGCAGGGCCTCCACTGCATGGTGGTTGCCCTCAGCTTCCAGCTCACCTTCCTCTATGGTGTTTATTATTATTTTTTGAATGTCGGGGAGTTGATTTCTTAGCTGAGGCTCTCCAAAGAGGTACGACAGCTTTCAATAATGGTGGGTCCCAGTGCCCTCATGATGGAAAGCCCTCCTACTCCCAGGCTGGGGAGCACCCAAAAAAATTCAAAGGGCATTTGGGTCTCTGTCCCCTTCTGCTATCACTTCCAAGTAGCCTTGAGGCAGTTTAAACTCATTCAGTATAGTTTTATCTGGAAAATTACATAACACTTCCCAAACCGGGAGAAACTTGCCTTAATTACAAAGTGAAATCAGCTTGCGGTACCAAGCCTACTCAGGACTCAAACTGTATTTGTTTTTTTTCCCTTCAGGGCCTGGAATTTGTCATCTATGTTACTGTGAGGAAAATCTATAGTACTGKAAAGTATACAGTGTGCTTGAAAAACTCTGCTAGCATACATTGCATTCCTRCTGAAGCTGTATTCACAACAGAGACGTTTATAAGGTTGAAAGAGGAGAACAGTTTGTTTCTCCTGATCTTTGTCTGATTTAGATATTCCAGTCTTGAATTTTGTCTTTGGAGTAACCTTATCATTTTCTCAATTAAAATCTTCTTTATTTTTTTCCATCAGAGTGAAAAGCGTTTGAAGTGTGAGCRACTTCTTTCATAAGGAAAGGCTGTATAGCTCTGTGGAAAGCTTCTTCAAAGCTTCTCGTCGCAGKGGGAAAAAATCCTTTATAAAGGCTCATGTTGTTTGAAGCAATTATCTTAATCTCTCTCCACTGAGTAGATACATCATTTTCAAGATATCTACATAAGTGAACAGGGTCTTTTACTCTGTTCAGGCACTTTGTTTATTTGAAGTCCTTTCAGCACCGATTGTGTTAGTATGTTAAGCAGATGTCTCACAAGAGGCTGAGAAATCTGCACATTTCACAGTTAAAACATTCATTCATCTAATACTCAGTTTAGGCTTTGGAAAACAATATAAGACAAAATAAAACTGTTTTGAAACATTTCATTAAACACCAAAGCAGCACTGGATACTTATATAAAATCCAATAGCAAGAAAGAAAAGAAATAAAAAGAGTCTGTCCCACAACATACTGAAGCAGATGGTTGTGTGCATTTACATGTACCTATATTGAAACACCACCTACATCAAAAATTGTTAAAATTGTTAAAAATTGTTAAATACAAAGTTACACTTACTGTCTTTTTGGAGGGGTTTTTAGAATTAGTTGTTGTAACACATATTATAATCTTCACCTTACTTCAGCTTATCTTCTTGAAATATTTGGTGCAGACCTACCACACTGCAAATTTACTAAGCATAAATAACATCACCTATGTGCAAAGTAAACAGGGTTCCCTCTTTCCCTGAGAACTGCAAATGTCAGTTTTAATCTACCAATAATGTAATAATTTTCTATTACTTTACCTTTAACTAATCCATTTTACCAACTCACATAAAATAGTAATAAACACTTGAGAACAAAAATATCTGAGGAAAGTTTTAATTTAAATTAATGTTCAGTCATGACAAAGCAAAGGGCAACACCTCTTGAACATTGTCTGCCCACTACCTACTCTGGGCAGCTGTGTTAGGATGGGTGATATTTTTCACTTGGATTCTAGGTTGCAAATAAAATAAATTTTTAAAAATTGCTCAAACCTGGGGAATCTTTTGCTCATATATCTGCTTAGCTTAAAATAATAAGAAGAGTTGCATAGATATTTACCTCTGGTGTAACATTATGTTAAAGATAGTACATGAGGCATCACTGAAAAAGTGACCAAAACAAAGGATGTGTTACTGCAATCACTGGAATTTCCTTTGTTTCTCTGACTGTATATTTTAAGATCTTCTGTCATTTACTGACCCTTTATTCTTTATCTTCTCATTGCCCTCTGACTAGAAATACAGAGCTAGCAAGAAATGTTCATTACTCAGGCAAAGTGGCAGCCAGGTCACAGGAGAGAAGCGAAGCAGGTACTTCAAGAACCAAAGCAATATTCACAGCTTTTGCCTTGAACAAGACACAAATAGCTATTCTCAGGTCTCAGCATTTCTTCTATTTTTTATGTTAATGGTTTCACTTATGTGATTTCATTTATGCTTCTTCACCTAGGAAGAGATATTTTCTTAATTCTGTTTTTCTTTTTTTTTTTTTTAACCTTAGGCCTAAAGCCAAGCACAATGAAATGCACTTCTCCCTCTCTCCACACTAGATGAAAAACAATAAACAAATAAAAAATAAAAAGGTTCTGGTTTGACCTTGAATCATGCTCTTTACTCAAGGAAAAGCATTTACTTTTGCATTATAATCTCCAGTATGACAGGTCACAGGTATACTTTATTTATATTCAAGCAGCAGAATGATGAGCAGATTCAGGAATACTGTTCTGCTGCACGGTCATCTGCATTTGCATTTTGGTTCCAAATGCTGATATTTTAAATTAGAAATTCAAAATGAATTTTAATTAGAAATTAAAAGTCTCTCCAGGGAACAGAAGATGACCTGGTCTTGTCTCTGTGACTTGTTACCTCATGACATTACAATCCACCTTTCTACATGAAGCTTTTAGGAGTTTTTTTCTAAGAGGTTTTATATTTGTGTTCAACTGTGCGTAGTTTCTGATTTTGTTTTTACAAAGGACAACACCTACTGAACATGGGAACTTAGGAATGGTCTCCTGGCAGTATAAGCAACAACATTAGATGGTTTCCTGTACACAGCAATCAGATTCKGGTTGAGCAGGGGGTTGTTCCTGCAGGAATTTTGTTGCTGTCCCTCCACTCCTGCTGGAAGATAGACTAGTTCTCCCTTAGCCCTTCACATCCTTCAAGGTTTCCACACACAGCCTTTCTGCCTGCCTTCCACGTGCAGCTCTGCACCATGTATCTTCTCACGAGATATCCCAATCCTGTCCTGCGCTGATCTTGTCTCCAGCTTTGAATCATCTGGAAGCTTCATTAGCCAGGAGAAAGATTGGTCCCAAGCCTAAATCCCAAGGAACTTCATAGACTAACATACCTAGCAAACTCATTCCCTCTCTAGTAAAGGTATTGTTACTCACTAATACTTTTCTCTTGGTAGAAGTCAGGCTACTCTAACTTCTTAAACAAGGCAGTTAATCCATTTATGCCAGCTGATATACCTAACTGTGAATGCTAAGTATTCAAATAAGATGTGTCCATAAATATTTTTTGTTCCTAGAAATGCAACTTTTCAAAATWGAGAATCTATCAATTGAATAATTCACGGCCCTTTGAATGTCCCTCCTTTTAGCCAGTCAGAATATTTAGCCTGGTTTGTTCATCATATATTCTAAAGTGAATGTACCATTATCATTGGGAGAATGGAAATAATGCATATAACACAATTCACTAACACACACATATGCATACTTACCAATTCCACACAAAAGAAACTGCTTATAAAGCGATATAAAATATATTAGCTGRAAGCTGGTAATAGCAGCTCTCTTCGCCAGCACTGATAATGTGATCAATGTTTCCCCAACAACTACCAAACTGACAAAATACTTACAAGGATCATAAGAGACCTTCAAAGTACAAGCTCTCCTCAAAACATTTATTAAATAGATATGGGATGGAAATCCATACTCTACTTGCATCACTGAGTACTAAGATACATGGGTTCCTTTTTAACCTGAGGTAATTTCTAGCCATAAGGCAGTCAGAGAAATTGCATCCCTAGCTCCTTAAGGCTAAGCATCTTTCTAGTGTAGGAAATGCTATCTAATTACACTGGTAAATAAACAGCCTTCTTGGATTTAATTTCATGCGACAGTAACATGTGATGACATTTAGTGATGTTTTTTTCTTTGTGGTTTCTTTCTGTTGCAAATGCAGTGTAACCTGCACTAGCAACAACCATTATTATATATCCACCTGATTTCTGACTGAGAAGAAACCTATTTAGGCTCTATGGGAACTATTGGGATATAGTAGAGGCGTTTATGGGATTCAAAAATAATCTCCTTATACTGGAATATGAGAGTTAATGCACCACTAAAAGGGGGGGATGAAAAAAAAAAAGCCCTTTAGCTTCTTTATTTGCAACCCTTGCAAGTAGTGGCCTAATACCAGAGATAATCTCCCAAATCTAAAAATCAAACATGCTTAATTAGAATCGTCCAGAACAGCAGGGGAAAAATCTCTAGAAACATCTTCTTTTACATCGATTGCCACTTAAAATGCCCAGATGCAACAACATTTAATGTGTGGTGATATCACAGGTAACTACCTTTTATTCTGCCTTTTAAATAAAGCACTGGCTGTAGGGAACCATCCTAAAATTTTAGTGACTACTGCTTTGGTTTTCAATTGCAGAAGAAATTTCTAAAGGAAGACAATTATTCCAGTTAGAGAGCTTTAGAGATTTCATGCCTATTGCACTGAATTTCAGATATTATTACTAATATAGATGCAGGCTATATCCATACTTCCAATGACACTGTAGCATACCAATGCCTTGGCTTAAATAATCTAGCTCAGGTAACAGAAGGAGCTTAACAGCAGCTGCATAGAGCTCATGCAGCTCCATGAACATGACTGATTTATCTTGCTGGGAAGCCTGTAATTTTGTCAAGCAGAACTCCACAGTACCGTGGCTAGGCTGTCTGTGTTTTAAGTTAGGTTCAGTAACTTTACAGTACATGGAGATATATGCCAAATAAATAAATAAATAAATAAATAAATAAATAAATAAATAAAAAGACCCTGAAATTATGAATACTGCCGACAGCCTCACTAGGAAATAGGCCTAAAAACACATGCATACCGCAACATTGACCAAAAATATAACAAAATGCATGCACGCTTTTCCTCCATATCATCATATCATATGATGCCTTGAAATACTCCAATCTTTAAAAAACAACACAAATTTCATGCTGCCTTATTTTTACCTTTTTACCTCAACAAGAATAGGATTGCAGCAGAGGTTCTTTCAGGATCTTCTTACTGCTGCAGCWGGGCTCAGCAACAGTGCTATGTTTCTCTAATTCCTCTGTTAGAAGAGGAATTTGTCTAATTCCTCCTCCTTTTTTGACCATAGAAGAATCTTGTATTTCCTTGATTTTTGCAAAAGGAACTGCTTATCTGATTCCAAATAGTATTTCAATATTTCTCTCAGGAAGTGTTTTTTCTGCCCAATAACATTTGCATGACAGATGGTGCAAATGACCAAAACATCAATGCTAGAGTAGAGTGAAATAATATTGCTTACTTCCTGATGTTACACCAGCTGGCAGCAGTGGCGGGCTAGCTAGGATAAGTCTGAAAATCAAATTTTCTGTGTCCATATTTCTCTAATTTTTTGGAACTAAATTTTAAGTTTAGCTCCTTCTCCCTCTTCTCAAAATGCATTTTTTTCATATACATTTCTTATTGGTAATACCTTTGATCTCTAAGGAAAACTGCAATTGGAGACAGGGTTCACTCATTTTCTCACCCTTTCTCCTTAACCAGATTATTATTATTTAAATATTTACTCTTTAAGATACATAGCTACATATGATAGATAGATAGATAGATAGATAGATAGATAGATAGATAGATAGATAGATTCAGTCCATATGTGAGGAATATATCATTACACCCAGATGCCTCCAGGCCTCTCCGATGGCATTTGAATTGTTGGCTTTTTAGGTTGACCAAGCATGTCAAGAATTCACTTGTATGGAAAAAAAAAGAATTCTAAATCAAAGAAAGAATCTTTATTAACTCTGATATTCTTCCTCATATGTACATTCTTCCTATTTTGCATCTCTGAAGTGGAATCCTATATAAAAAACATGCAGAAGACGTGCTTCAAGATGACTGCATTTTTTCTTCTCAGGCTATGCAATAATTGTCCTATTTCTATAAGTCTTTGCTCATCACACCATCATCAAAGTCCCTTCTCATAGGACTGCAACCTTGGTTGTTTACTGCTCTAATCTCAAGAGCTCCCTGGTTCTTCCTCCATCAGACRTCAGATTGATGCAGTCTGGGGTCTTTTTCTTCTTCTCCAGTTTCTACCAGACCCCTTTCTCCAAACTGCTGGTGAAAATGCTCATCTCAGGTCTTTCCCTCCTTCCTGAACATTTTGCAAGGTTCTTCAATCATCTTCTTATTTTTATGATATTTTTCTCTCCTAGGCATGCCACTGTCTTGTGGAGAATAGAACATACAAACTRTGTAACATGACTGGAGAGTTCATTTTCACTCTGCAAGAAAGAAAACATCATGCAAGAGTACACCCAGTTGCTGCCCAGTCAGTTGGTGACGCAAMTTTGAGCAGCAGTATTACAAAAGTTAGAAGTTTAGTTTGCAAAATGAATATCAACTAATAAAGTAAAAAATACTCAGCATATGTTGAGCACACATCACATATGTAAGCCAGAAATCCAGATGAAGTTCTTGTTATCTTCTTTTTTTTTTTTTTTTTTTTTTATGTTAAAGAGGCCTGAGAATGTTTTGCAATGATTTATGACAACTTCCTAATCTCAGGTGTGGCTAAGAATAAAATCAACTAAGATGCCTGCAAAAAGGTACAAGAAACTGAATTGCACTGAAATAAGATATGCCTCATATTTTCAGAATCTTTTATAAAAAAAATTCCAAGTTAGATTTTCCTAATTGTGCAAACAATTGTAATTCTWTCTCTTTTGAATTCCATTTAAGACACAAAGCTTTTCTCTAAACAAGTCCACTGCTAAACCAGTGCTGCTTGACTGTTAACCATTCAGAATTTTATCAGCAAGATCAGATCCCTAGTTTGTCCCTTTGACCAGATGACTCCTTGAATGCTTCTACCWCTTTTTCCTTTGACTGCACCATCAAGCTTGTACAATTTGCCTTCACTTCCAGATTTCCCTCTAAACTTTTCCTGCAGTAAATGAGAAATAGCAGTCTAACTCCTGGCTGCTCCACAGTGACAGCTGTTGTTGCCATCTTTTGTTTATTTTGGGTCATTCTCTTCTCCTTTGTTCTCATACTCATACAGCACTATAATATCTTTCCCTAAAATTCCCTTTCCATGAAGTCTACCCAAGAGACAATAATCAAGCTGTAAATTTGCAGCAATTACTAACTGGCCTATCCATGATACTGTAATTTATACTTTGCTTGTTTTGATCAACTACCATTCCTTGCATGTGTTTACATCTTGTGTTAGATTTCAAAGCATCAGCTTTGGAGCATTTCTTTTGTAGCCCACATTTAAACAGCCAGCAAAACAATGAAATTATCTTTCAAAATTAACATGCTTAAATGTTACAGCAGCATAAACAATGGAGTCACATCAGTTATTTTGATAGGAAATGTTTCAGCTTGTTTTCCATATGAGCTTGTTTTCCAATAGAGAATGTTTCCAACATGCTCTAGGTGTGCCTGCTTGAGCAGGAAGGTTGGACTAGATGATCTCTAGAGGTCCCTTCCAACCTTGAATATTCTGTGATTCTGTGATTCTGTGATTCTGTGATATTGTATATTAACACAGAAGAGTCTTATTGGGAAGAACTAAATAACTGTTATCATTATTTACCAGTGTTACAGAAATTAAATTTTACAATTCTGTTTATTTATCCTTAAACCATGAAAATACAAACTAGATAGTAAAAGACAAATTACACACACAAGGGAATATCACTATTGTCTTTTTTAATATCTTCAGAAGGRTCCATTGACCATATACCAAGGTTTGAATTGAATACTGAGGTTAAAGAGCTCAAATTATTTGAAGTAGAGAAATAGATCAGCAAGATACATAGTATTCTATATTCATCTCTGAGGGGTYTGCCACATCTTATGCTGTCAGTATGTTCCACTGTTTCAAAACAACAGAAAAAAATGTACAAGTAGCCCTTTAAATGGATTCCATTAAGATGGCAAATTTCATATACTACTGATTTCATAACAGAGACCACTGGAATCAAGATATACACAAATGGATGTGAATCCATTTCTGAATAATGGAAAAATCTCTATTCTGAAGCGAAATTTTACCTTTTAGTCTTTCCTTTAAACTATTCACCTTTTCCTTGCCTTTTGCTATAGGTAGAGAAAAAGTTTAGTGAAATGTAAACTGTACAAGTAAGAAATTTAGTTTTTTTTTTAAATAACCCGTATAGGGACAATATATAAATATCCTCTATAGGGACAGAAACCTAAAATATGCAACTGGTTTTTTATTATTCTTTTCCTYAAACTCTTTGTTGCTAATTTAATTTTGTGAATTTTATGACTCCTATAGCAGGTAACYCAACCTCCCTAAAAGAAGTTTGCTTCTTTGCTTCTCAGGAAAGATTATAAAAAACAAACAAKATAGTGACATAGAAAAGAGAGGAAGATTCATGTTCTTTTCCAGGAACTATGATGCTGATGTTCACATATTTGTTTTTGTATTTTGTCTCTGCTTAACCTTCACTTTCCCAAGAGGAAAGACATTTGCCACTGACAAATTATTCACATTGTATCAAATGACACTAATCACGTAATTTATTAGCATAAGTTTTCAACTGTTCCTCAGAACAACAGCACTAAATAGGCAATTAATTCTCAAGTCATGCTGTGAGTATTAATAGCACTTGAAATGGAAAAGGACAGTGCAGTAGGAACAATTTGGTCAATTGTGTAAACAATACATATTACCCCAAGTAACTTGATTTATTATTTATCTAATATTAAGCTTGATCTATACAGTCTATAGAAAAAGAGGGCCACATGTGGATCAGCATGGAAATACTGCTCCAGAATAAAGGAGGGTTATAAAGATGTGCTATTTGAATAATAAAGTGTTGCCATAGTGCTGCTTCATGCACCTCACTTGGTTTCAGTCTGGCATCAGAGAGTTGGATTTTCAAAATGTTTCTTTACTCCCTATCTGCACATCAGTGTCAATAGCTGCAGACTCACAGGCTCTCATCTTCAATAAGTGGCATTTTTTTGCTGTCTCTTTTGCAAGCTCTTTGGGTTGTGCACAGTGGTTAACAGAGAGCATCCCTGGAAATCATTCTGTGGGCATATTTAGAATGAATATAAAATTAAAATTTAGCCTTCCCTGCAACTCTGTTTCAGGATGGGGAAGAAGGGAGACTCATGATTGAAAGAGAATTATCTAGTCTGATGCCAAGCTATTTAATATTTTCCAAAAAAGAGAGTTTTTAGCATACCATGAAACAAAACTCCAGGTTGTTTGAGAATTTTAATGACAAAAAAAAGAGAAGTCCATGAAGCTTCACTAATGATGAACAAAATTTGGACAACATTTTGAGGTGAAACACTTTACCGCCTACAAAATACCTCACCTGTATTTCAGGCTTGAAAACAAGCCGTCCTTTCAATTAATCTAAGTATGCATAAAATGTTTGTGAATGCGTGATCCATTCATTTTTAGAATTACGGAAGAGAAAGCATATTAACTGTAATCTTGAAAAATCATATTGTTCCTTCAGTAATTGCTAGCCCAATTTATGCTCCCCATTACTGCTCTTTCAATTATTCCAGGAAAAAGCTTGTCAGTTGCATTTTTTAAACTGCTCTTATTCTGCAATAAATAACATAATCCACCTGCTAAGTATCAAAAAATGGATTTTTTTTTTCATTTACSTTTTACTTTTCCCATATTAAAAGATTGGAATATTCAGATTAGTTTCGACATTTGTCAGAACTCTTGGAGGGACAGACCTCTCATACTAAAAAAACAATCTAACTTAAAGCTTCCATAACAGAAATATAACTTATTTTACCAGACACTGCTGTAAGTGTTTTGATACAGCAAAATACCTCATTTTTTTTTACTCCAGTGCTTGTTGGTTTAGACTCTGGTACAGAACATATTTCCTACAAAATGCCATTCTCTGTAGATGCCTATGAACAAATAACAACTTGCAATTAGACAAGCAGTCCCTATTGGCTCACTTTCTCTCTGACTCATCTGGCTAAACTGAGCTTATACACTATAATCATAATGAGGTGGTCATTGAGTATAGTAATATATCTGCTAATAACTGAAGCTCTGATCTGTCGTTTGTCCCTGTTTGGACAAATTCTCATTCAGAACAGCACTTCCAAGTGCTAAACAAGTCTGATTCTTCCACAAAATGTTCCAGCTAAGTGCAAATAACCAATTTGCAATAAAAAATGTTATTATGTAATGGGAATGATTACTTAATGTCATATTGAGCATACCATGTGCTTCCAATTTCACTTACTCTTGACTCTCCTCTCCTAAACCAATTGGGCAGTAATAAAGACCTGACTTTAGTTTGAGTGTACACTATATTGCTATTAACATTATTTCTGCTTCAATTTAAAAAAAAAAATCCCATATTGCTTTACATCTGAGAAACACTTAAGGACATCTGTGTGGTTTCTTTTTTATTTATTATCTTTCTCTTCATAAAGACATAAATTGCCTATCTCTGTAAGAAACAGAGAGTAAGCACACAGAGTTGTTACTGAGAATGCCACTGAAAATGCTAAGGGTTTCTCTATTAAATTATTTGCCCAGCAAAACAGAACTCAGGTTAAGTAGAATCATTTTGTTGAAAAAAAAAAAAAAAAAAAAGTGAGGTTTCTAGGGCTCTGCCCAGCTTTTAGCTGCATTCAGCTGTCTGAAGTATGATTGACATTCTTGCATCTTTATTCTGATGAATACATTTTCTGCTCTAATTTGACACCAGCAATAGTTAGGAAGTTGTGTTGTTCCCTTGTGTGCTATCTTCATCCTGGCTGACAACTGTTTCTGTTTTCTTTCCCTCCTCCTGATCTAGGAAGAAAATAGATGCTGAGAAAAGACTAGGTTCCTTAAACTTCCAACAAACCGAACAAGTTACTTTTTCCTTCCCTCTTTACATTATATTCTCCTGCTAATGGTGCTCTTTACTCATTTCCATGGTACCACTGGTACTACTACTGCTTAGAAGCAATCTGGAAAATTCAGATGAATAGCAAGCCAGATCTTCATTTATCATAGAATCATAGCATCATAGAATGCTCAAGATTGGAAGGGACCTCAAAGGTCATCTAGTCCAACCCCCCTGCTCACACAGGGCCACCCAGAGCACGTGGCACAGGGCTGCRTCCAAACGGGTTTTAAAGATCTCCAAAGAAGGAGACTCCACAACCTCTCTGGGCAACCTGTTCCAGTGCTTTGTCACCCTCACTGTCAAGAAGTGTTTCTTTAAGTTCCCGTGGAACTTTTGGTGCCTCAGCTTGTGGCTGTTTCCTCAGTCCACCACTGAARAGAGGCCRGCCCCCTCCTCCTCACTGCCTCCCTTGAGGTATTTATAGACACTGATCAGGTTCCCCCTCAGCCTTCTCTTCTCCAGGCTGAACAGGCCCAGCTCTCTCAGCCTTTGCTCATAGATGTTCCAGGCCCCTGATCATCCTCGTAGCCCTGCGCTGGACTCTCTCCAGCAGCTCCACATCCCTCTTGTACTGGGGAGCCCAGAACTGGATGCAGTACTCCAGATGTGGCCTCACCAAGGCTGTGTATAGGGGGACAATCACCTCCCTCGACCTGCAAGAGATGCTCTTCTTAATGCACCCCAGGATCCCGTTGGCCTTCTTGGCCACCAGGGCACACTGCTGCCTCATGGTCAACTTGTAGTCCACCATGACACCCAGGTSCCTYTCTGYRGGGCTGCTCTCCAGCAGGTCCACCCCTAATCTGTACTGGTGTCCAGGGTTATTCGTCCCCAAGTGCAGGACCCTGCACTTGCCCCTGTTGAACTTCATGAGATTTCTCACCGTCCACCATCTGTGGAGATATTATGTATCTCACTTCTTCCTCCGGTTATTCTATTTTAAAACCAAGTATAATTTAATTGTAAACAATTTTAATTAACATTACTTTGAGTGTTTTCCACACCAACATTTGCCTACTGCTGTGTTGATTGAACAGCTGAGCTATAATTTCCAGAGCAGGACTTGATTTCGGAGGACAATTATATCTGTCTATGATGGTTACATATTTTTAAATCCAGACAATCTATATTATATTAACACTTTGGAAACACATCTAAAGTACTGATGACCTGGAGGCATGATACAAAGCTGCAGAGTCAGTTCTCTGCCACGCAGCATTTCCTTCCTCTCTGTCCAGATACCAAGATATAAGTGTCCAGTAAAAGTTAGAACTAACTCACAGCTGGTGAGCAGTAGKCAATTACTGAGGAACTATTTTCCCTGAAGTTTTGGGACTTCAGGGAACGTTCCCTGAATTTTTGGGAAGTGTTCATGGGACTCTTCCTTCCCAAAGAGTCATAAGCTGAGTGGAAGTSTCAATAATAGCAAGAACATAAAATTGGGCTATTTTTCTTCTGATGAACTAAATAATGTTGTCCAGGTAGCTGCAGAGGAATCAGAGATTCGCAATAAGGAATACAAGGGTATTACATGTTCTCCTTGGAAAAATTCAGATTTGATTTATTTAGGAATTCAACATACTTTTTGGAAGCACAGGAAGTACATCCACAAGGGGAAAAGCCTCCTATTGGACCCTAGAGAAATTTCTTTGTGTTATTCCCCTGAAAACTCAATCACTCTTTCAACAAATGAGAGATTTTTGTGTCTGTTAAAATATYGATGGAAATTTCTGGAATGCTGAGTGGTCACAACCCTAATTATAATCAATTAATTCCTAMAAGAACTCAGAATTTCTAAAAAATATCGACCTTATCCTTTTTTTTTCCAGTAACTTTGCTCTGTGCCATTTGTGTATAGTTATTTGAAGGTGKAAAAAAAGGAAAGACTTATGTTCTCTTAAGGGAGCAAGTAGACAGATAAAATTCTACAAAGCCTACCACAACAAATTGCACATCACTTCTGTAGACAACCAGAACTCCACTCTTATACAGAAAGGTTTTTCAAAGTCATCTTAAAGAGGGAAATATCAGTCGTCAGCATTTTCTGCTCACTTGTGAAATCGATCTAGTTATAAAAATTCATCATTCAAAAAAACCTAGACTGATTTCCCTCTTTTTCAAGCGTARAAAAAATGCCTGCTAAAGGTAATACTGGAGGCCATCAGAGGCAACGAAGCAATTTTTAACWGTTGCATTCTAGGGAAAGCCATAAAGTCCAACCCCATTCCTCAATTAAAAAATAAAGAGTCTCAGTGAGCTTAAGTTTCTTGAGAAGTTACAAGCTTCTGCGCATATTCCCAGAGCTAGGTTGYGACTTGTGCATCTAGAATAACTCGGAGAAGTGAGAATTGTCTCTTTCAGGACTGTCTTGTGAATACAGGAATGAATAAATCATTATGCATCTCACTGGGTTTACCTCAACAGCTCAGCAGATCGGCACACAGAGCCTGCATGACTTCTTTGCCTTAGCATTTGAAGTACAACTCTTCTCTTCAGCTTAGCTCATTCCAAGAAAATTATTAAAGGAGCTTTCCCACTGCCAGGACTGTAGTTTTGCCTAGTTTTCCCATATATAGTGAATAGGTTGTTTAGTATTTGATCAATCACAGGACTTCACTGTGTGCTAAAATTTCTTTTAATGGAGTGGAATGAAAATATCTAGCAAATGATATCTGGCAGGTCTTTAAAATAAATGGCAAAACACTCTTCTGCAGTGTTCAATATTATAACATTATTCCCAATAAAAATTGCTTATCCAGCTTTTATAATAAAAGATAGCTTACTGAGATATTTAACCATTTTTATAGCAGTATAAATTTCCACAGAATCTAGCTTCAATTTAAGCAGGCACCAAAATAACAGGGCTCAAACCTCCCAGATGGATTTTTTGAGCATTTGAGATGGATAATGAGAACAGTGAAGATACCTACTATTTGGTTCTTATAATATCTGCTCTATTCATTTTCTCCAGGACTTACATTTTTGATGCACACTGAGAGCTTCCATTTTTATGGAAATCCTCTGAAATGTCTAGTCATCTCCATTCACTCTAGATCTTCACAGAATAGAAGTCAAACTTTCCTCTTCTTCTCCCAATTTCCCATATCAAATCTCCCAGCAAATGTAGCAACTGTAGACTAAAAGGAAAAAAAAAATGTACAGGCCTCCACTCAATGTGCAAACATCATTCTATGCACACAGACATCCATTTCCTTTAGTAAAGTAAGTCATCTACCTATTTCATCTCCAAAAACACAGCCTTCAGGCTGTGAAATTCAGAAATCCATTCTGAATTTAATCCTCGAGTTATCAGCCCAAATAAMCCTGTAAATTCCAAAAAAATAAAACCAAATCCTAGCTATCCCATCACCTCTTTTCCCAAAGAGAACCAGAACCTGTGGAGGCTATGGAGGTTACTTCAGCCCAGAGACCCCTCAAGCTGAGCAAGAGTGAGAGGAATAAAGAACAGGAGAAGACACATCTTCCAGTCTCACATCTTTGGTGTTGCCATGTGGTAATAGTTTATGCTTGTGTAGGTACAAGTCTCTCATTCCCCATTTTCCCACATAGGCAGACATCCACCTTTCTTTGCTATGTAGGAGGAGCAAAACTGCCRGTACAGTCTGCACCTTTCCTAAAGCTAGTGCTGTCTTGTTCACACAAACCCCAGCATCAATTGCTTATTTGCTACAGCCTAGCATTTTTTCCCTGTACACTTCAGCTTCATTAGAGATGCTGTAGAGCATGCAGAAAAAGATTATTTCTCTTTTAATGTGCTTCTGCATAGAAGACTACAAATTTGAATTAGGAGTTCACGGCTTAACAAGCCATCACCCTGGCCTTGCTCAATGTAAGGTCAGCAAAGATTTTCCTCTACTTGGCAAAAAATGTTCAATGAATAAAGATTTTAGAAACAATACCTTTGTTTTAAAGGGACAATGTAAATGGCTTCAGCATGTGAAACACCATTATCTTAAATAAAAACATCAAATTGAAGAATATTAAGTATGCCAACATCAAAAGCAGTGGCTCATCAGGTAATAGGATGAAAGCACAGTGAAAACTCAGAGAGGCATTTAGGAAATCACATCTCAAATATTCTGGAAGAATAATAATCATAGARTCAATAATAATAGCTATATTGTATATATATTACATGTTTATGCACATACATATATAAAAATGTATACATTCACTTCTATTTATTTAGCGCATACCTATATTATACATAAATATATAAATATTAACCATCATCCATGCTTTATATCCTATATATGTGCACGTGTCTTTTGTACATATTGTACAAAATATTGATTTTACATATGTATGAATAATTTTTAAAAAACATATGTTTGGTGGTTTATATTTTATAAGAGTAAATGGTTGTACAGTGATATGGGTAGCAAATGGGATAAACTAKCTAAAGTGACATGAGGGCAGATCGACCTTTGTGAGGATCCAGCAGTGATTTGCATGTGGTAATCTCTGCTCTGTGTTTTTTTTAATTTCACTCCTCTCACTTTCCCAGCCATGCTAAATTCACACTCTGACTGACACACCTCAAAGGAGAGGTCATTTAGCGARGTCTGAGCCAGCACATCTTGCTTGAACAGTATGTGATATCTTCAAAATCCCCTTGTCTCCTGCAGAGAAAGCAAAAGCTCTGGCAGATCTGCTGTGCAAAATGCATTTGTACTTCCAAGAAAAAGAGGAATGAAAATCTTCACTGGTGCAGATTGAGAGCCACCCAAGAGGCATCCAGCTGCATCATGGTGAAACCACAAGCATCTCTCTGCAGGAGCGCCTGTCAGCCAGGAATAAAAGTAGAGGACTGCATTAAGTCTACTGGCCATAATATAGTGTTAATTCTGTGGAGAACATGCTGAAAAGAGGCACAGAGGAAGGTGAATGCAGATACACTATCTAATAACTAGCAATTAAATCACGTCAAAAACAAATTTGAAATTTGAAAGTAAGTCCATCAGATCTAAGGACACTTGAAAAGTTTGACCCAAAAGTATTAGAAGATTGTCTCTAGGTTTTTCTAATATTACTATTAAACAAAAAACCTTAATTTTTGCTACAGTAGGGAGTGACTAATCAGTAATCTAAGCAGTCTATGGATTTAGTACTCATTCTATAAAACATCTCTCTMTATATATTGTTATCCAGAATATAATAATAATTCAATGTCAGTTGCAGTGTTTTCATTATTACCAAACTTTATACTTGAAAATGTGTAGCCTAGACTTGTAAAAGATATGATACATCTTCATTTTTAACAATCAGAAAAAAATGTACATCTTGATGTTGCTCATTTTGAGAAAGGTATAAAGAATAAGAGCATTAGTTGTTTATAGTAGTATGTAGTGCACTTTCTATAAAGCTATTTAATACAACTGTGCCTCATGCTGGTTTCCATTTCCACTGATGTTCTCTACAGCTCATCTGGTATTAAAAGAGTAGGAGCCAGATCTTTTCTCAAGATATCAAGGATAAATCACAGAGATTAAATTACATTGGTCTGTCACAGACCATGTTGAACTCCAGCTAGTTGCTCGGTTTTAGTTTGTAGATGGCTGTTGATTCTCAGCACCCCTCTATGCTCACACATTGAGGCTACTTATTAAGGAACAAGCTGCCTTTCTGCTGTTCATGATATGCACCAAAACTCTGACAACAATGGCCTTAAAAAGAAAATTTGAAACTTGTAATCTTCTTAGAAACAACTTCTAAAAATCAAACTTCTATTTTTAAAGTCAGTATCTTGAGTTTAAGTGTTTGCTTATATTTTCAAAGCTATAAAGGACACAAGTTGTTAACAACAAAACAAATACACAATAGATTTTTTGAGAAATGGGCAAGATTTTTTTATCCTTATCTTATTTGTCTTTTTTATGCTTTATATAACAGTTCTAAAGCRTAAATGATATTTTGATGATTTATACTAGGCTCAGATTCATCAAGTTTAATAGGATTGTTTTGGCTTATAACAGATGTTTTCTTTTTCTCTCTCTCTCTTACAGTAGTTYTCTTTCCTGGCTCAGCAAATCTTTTTAAGAGTTTCTCTATTCTTCATTTCCAATATTAAAAGCCACAGTATTAGTTGGATTCAGTAATGAATACAAAGAATACAGTGAATATTCAGCATCAGGATTAAAATGCAGACACTTCCTCTCTCTGTACAACATCCTAAATTGGAAATGTTCTAGAGGTAAGAGGGTTAATGAGTCTTACTTACAGAAAGCAGTTTGAAAACCTATTTAACTTCTACATCATGTGGAGATGAGTCTTGACCTACTAAGTTAATAAACAGGGGTTTCCACAGGCCCAAGATAAATGCCAGGCTATAATTGGCAGCCCTGAGTCTTGAAGGAATGGAGAGGCAGACATAGATTTATTTCAGCAAAACTGAAATTCAGACMGGCTATCTGAATGTCTGAAGAGAGAATCATGGAGGTTTGGATGTCTTAAAAAGACCTGGGAGATGGGTTTCCTTCCTTTTAAAGTGTTATCAGAAATTCCTATAGTATTCCACTGATATACTTCATCTGTTGCCTCCTAGTTGCAGTGAGAAATTCAGTGGGTAGAGGGAGGCCTTGAACTGCCTAAAAGTCAAGACTTCTTTCAATCATTTTTCCATTAAATATGCATGCTTTGGTTTTAGTTCATGTTACAAGGATATTTGGAGGCAGAAGTTTGAGGCTCATATAGTCTCCAAATCTTAACAATTTGAGACAAAGTTATAAAAATAATAGATATATATTATATTACAAATATACATCTGATCACATGCCTACAGTTCAAAAAAGGAAAGCTAAAAATTTTTGCTCCGCATCTCTGTTCCAGGTCTATGAATTCTCTGAATATAATTACTAAGTGAAGTTGTGGACCAGATCTTCAAAGGTATTCAGGCATTTAAATGTGCAGCTAAGTATTTAGGAGTTTATTCCTTTGAGTTTGGACAGAAAAACTCTACATATTCACTATTAGTCACTTTTGAAAATTTGGAAGTATATGAAGATTAAATATTTTGTTTGAACTCAGGAACAAAGCTTCTGTTTTCCTAATTAGTGACTGCTGGACAGTCATGTTCCTGGATGAAGAAGAAAGGTAACAGTGAATGAAGTAAGCAGTTTAGATGAATTAGCTGAAACYGTCTCTGGAAACCATTAAAAGTTGACTAAGATAGAAATTAGCTGATATTATTTCATGCTGTGTTCTAAAYGGAACTACTTTTCACTCCTAAAAAGCCATCAATAAAATAAAATAAAATAAAATTTATGCTTTCTAAGCAGGTTCAGGTGCTTCCTCAGTAAGTTATTATTTGGTTTTGGACACTGGGAAATCATTTTGAACAGGAAGGTTGTGAAGGTTGCTGCAGAGACTTCGTTGTCCTCAGGTCTCTGAAGTACCATTTGAGAACACATTGTACAAGGCATGTTTCCTTGACTGCTTAGGAAAAATAGATCTGTGCATTCAGTCAGAAAAGAAATGGGCAGAAACTACCTATTATTACAAACTGTCATAATATAACTTGTTACTACTCAGATGTGTCTGTGCTGAAATAATTCATGTGATTTTTAGGGATATGGAGAAGTACAAGAACTAAATGCAAGTTGTAGCAATCTCCCTGTATCAGCTTCAGCTTTAGAATGAGCTCATKTATCCATTTGTTTGGGTTTCCACAAATATATCAGTATGGGAGCTGAGCTAGCTGAACACAATCTTTTCAGCACTCCACTATATCACAAACACTTCTATGGCTTCCATGATGACATTCACACTCAAGCTACATGGTAAAAAAATACAAAAAATCTGTTCTATCTTTTCATATGCAAAGCATATGTGTGGGTTCCTGAAATAAATCGTACAGGTATTTCTGAGATCTCCATTGGGACCTGCAACCCAAGACTCATTCTACTTTCAGGTTCTGTCCTTGAGCTGTCATGTTATCAGTTGTTAGCTGTAACTTCACACTAAAAACATGGGATTACTTAATGGTCACAGACTTTGAAACTTAACTGTTCATTGTTGACTGTGAAAGATTCCTTATAGTGGTGGTTTTAGGTAGCCCATCTCAAACATAAACTACCAAAGACCTTGAGTATGTTATGGAACRTAGTATTATGGACACTGTATATATGGAGTCGCAGAATGAGAGGAGTTCAGTCATGTTTCTTTCAACAAAGGATTTTGGTAAAATAGATAATAAACTGCCTGGTTTAAATACTTCAAAAAACCGGACTGTTTTCTRTACTAAAGAGTCACTAATAAAATCCAGCTTTGTGACTTACTCAGGATTATATTTCCTTCTATGTCCTGGTACTACTCATAGGGTTTTCTACAGAACATATACAGATTTTAATTTTTTCTGCCACAGACCATTAATTATGAAGAAAGATCTAACATCTCCTGTCCCCTCAATGCTCAGTCGTGTGCTGATACAGAAACAGCACAGTATATGAAGTATAGTATTATTTTAACTCATAGCAGGCCTTCCTCTCACAGTTTAAACCACAACATCTTCATCTTAGTTTGCAAAAATGCAAATGACACCACAGTTCATTAATTTATCTAGCACTTCTTAAAAATCCAGTCATGGAATTTATATCCATAAACCTTCTGCAACCTTGAATTTTAATCGGTATTTTAATATGCTGTAAGGATGAACTATGGAGAGAAGTCCTATTTTCTTACTCTGTCTCATATTTACAAGATGTGATTTCATCTTCTTTATGTAATTTGAGTAATCAATAGATATTCGTTTTAATCTTTCATTCAATCCCTCTGTTTTTTTCCTTCAGGTTAGTCATCATCTCGGAATCACACACCCACACTTGCATGTACTTGCATTTTTCTAGACCTCTGTCTTTTCAGGTGAGGGAAAAAAAAACAAAGAACACATAAAATGGCATATATAATGAAACATGTAATACTTTTTGTTTGACAATAATAAGGTAAAGTATACGAACCAGTCTCGTACATAATGGTATTGCCCCAGTCCTTGGATTTTAACTGAAGGGACATCCTCATCTAGAGCATTTTGACAACTTCATGGAAAAATAATCCATCTAGACCTAAAAAAATAATAAATTCTGGAATCCAAGCAAATAAGAAATTCCGTATTTCTTGGCACAAAAGTATTTCTTGGTTTTCATGGCACAAAAACATGTGCCTTGTTTGTTTGTTTRTTTGTTTACTTTGAAATTAACACTAATTTGATTCCCTTAAGTTCCTGTGTGAACAAACCTTTGAGCAAATGTTTCTCATTCAGCTCCCCCATTATGATACTTTTAAGGTTAGAAAAAGAAAGTTTTGAGATTGGAAAATCACCAGTCACCATGATCTTGAATTTCTTGCTCTTCTTTCCCATTACCTAAAGAGAAGCAAAACAGTGTTGTACATGCTTTGGCTTTCCTAGGGTAAACACATTTCAGCAAACTCATTTGGATGTGTGTACATCTCAGGCTTAGGTGCAACAAAAAGCTGCATGCTTGTGTCCTGCTTGCAGGATGTGAAGGTCCTTTTAGACTTTACAGTGAGGCGTCAACTTCATAACCAGAAAGTGTGAGWTTTTTATTCCATTCCAATCTTATGAAAAAACAGGATTTATTCACTGGGAAACAGCAATCAACAGCCTCCTGTGAACGTATTGCTGCTACTACTAAGTGGCATCTGCTGCACTTACTTTATGGAGTGCTTGCTTAGGCAAGCATTTGTTTTAAGAGAGACAAAAGAGCCAAAAGAAAAAAAAAAAAAAAGCATTCCAATCAAATCAAACCTAGGAAAAAATCATGGCCAATCTTTAAATTTCTTGTCACTCAGGCAGCTGTAAAATATTTCAGATTAAAAGTCTGAAAGTTATCATTTTTTTGGCAAAATAAATYAGTTCATACCCAAATAAATTATAGGCATGCATTTAAACTCATTCAAATTGGGAATAGCCAAACAGACACCACATTTTTAAACAACTTCTGTTCATTATATGCGCTAAATTGTTTCTTTTATWACCTAGATTTGGATATTGTATTTTTAACTTCCATATTATTAGGAAGAAAGTCAATGTACAACACTGAGTTTTGATTTTATCTTAAGCCTTCTTATAGAAGCATAAAAACTAGAGAATTTTTACTGAGTTAAACAGTTATTCCAAAAATAATAATAAATTACAGAAAAAATGTGGATTTTTATGTTTAAAGATTTCTGTTCTTCTAACACCTCTCATAACCTGCAAGACAATAAAAATGGTTGGTTTGAATAATGAGGAAGACAAGAATCARTCTAAGAATCTATCTTCTGATATAAATCATCATAACTCCAATCAAGTCAGTGAGTTACCAGGTCATAAAATCTGAGTGAGGAGAGCACARTTCCTGTGGTAGCTAATTGGTACTGTATCAGTTAATATAAAAACGTGTTCAGAGTACCTCAGCTGTATGTCTGTCACTGTAGAGACACTTGCAAGCCAAGACATGCTTGAATAGCTGAACTGAAAAAGTCCATAATGCAAGTAGGCAGCAGCATGGACCATTTGCTTTACACCCTGAAGTGAGTTGGTTGGTGTGCAGACTCTCAGTCATGCTAAAATCTGTGTAAAACAAGCAAAAGCAAGGCAAATAGTCATGTCTCTCTTTTTTTTTTTTTTTTTTTTTACTTCTTCGCTCTATCAGCACCTTATATTGCTGTAATTTGTTAATAAATTATTTGTATGACCGGTGTCCACTTCTTCTCAACATGTGCTATAGGTCATCCTTTGGTTTTCTTCAGCCTAGAAGTTTGCTCCTTGCTCCCCAAGCTGTTCACTTCTGCTTGCACAGCAGGGAGGAATCGCCCTGTTTTGCTTTGACCTTTAGCAACACATTACAGTACATTAGTGTTTTGTCCATGGGGAATATAGCTAGCCACTGCTTTGATCTTGAAGGAAAAACAATACTGCAAGAGGATTCTTGCATCTCATTATCTAATATCCTAATGAAGTTCTTTMTAATTAAAAAAAGACTCTTTTCTGAAAGAAACAGCTTAAGCTTCACACTGTGTATTAAAAGGACAAACACAGGGGGCTTAAWTCTTCATTCAAATTTTATCATTAGATAGGTTTAAAGAAATTATTAGAGCTTCCCTTGCTATCAACAAAACCACAAGCATCTGTAACCTACTCTATAGAGCTCCCTGAAAATGAAATATAATCAATTCCCATAGCTCAACTGAGGAATTTGATACATGCACCTTATGCGAATGGTACTGATAATCTGAATTTACACAATCTTTCACTCACTCATTGCTAAAGAAAATGAATGCATTAAGGCAAAAAAAAAAAAACAGACATGATTGCAGAATCTGATCAAGAAGAAAAATTGCAAGCAGCACAGGAGCAGATTAAGTGACTGKTTTTTTTTTTTCAAAACTACAGCCATTCAAAATCCTGGTTCCATTGATAAGGACAAGATAGGAAGTTACAGAATGGATAGATCCAACACAATAGAGCATAATAAGACTATTTTTTCCTCTGCTCTGTACTCGACTTTTGCAAATAAGATGCTTTTTGTTAAACTCAGTGAGAACAATGACTTCAATGAAAAATATTCTTTAAAAATTTTTTAGTATTAAGCATTAAGAAGCATTAAAATCCTTAAAAACTGGGTGGAGTAGCTGATAGCCCTGAGTGCTGGGCTGCCATCCRGAGGGACTTGGACAGACTGGAGGACTGGGCGGTGAGAAACCTCATGAGGTTCAACAGGGGCAAGAGCAGGGTCCTGCACTTGGGGAGGAATAACCCTGGACACCAGTACAGATTAGGGGTGGACCTGCTGGAGAGCAGCTCCGCAGAGAGGGACCTGGGTGTCATGGTGGACTACAAGTTGACCATGAGGCAGCAGTGTGCCCTGGTGGCCAAGAAGGCCAACGGGATCCTGGGTGCATTAAGAAGAGCATCTCCAGCAGGACGAGAGAGGTGATCATCCCCCTATACACGGCCTTGGTGAGGCCACATCCGGAGTACTGTGTCCAGTTCTGGGCTCCCCAGTACAAGAGGGATGTGGAGCTGCTGGAGGGAGCCCAGCGCAGGGCTACGAGGATGATCAGGGGCCTGGAATATCTGCCCTATGAGCAAAGGCTGAGGGAGCTGGGYCTGTTCAGCCTGGAGAAGAGAAGGCTGAGGRGGGACCTGATCAACGTGTATATATACCTCAAGGGAGGCAGTGAGGAGGAGGGGGGYGGCCTCTTTTCAGTGGTGGRCAGKGATAGGACTAGAGGAAATGGCTTCAAACTGAAGCATCGGAAGTTCCACAGGAACTTAAGGAAGCATTTCTTCACTGTGAGGGTGACAAAGCCCTGGAACAGGCTGCCCAGAGAGGTTGTGGAGTCTCCTTCTTTGGAGATCTTTAAAACCCGCTTGGAYGCAGCCCTGTGCCACATGCTGTAGGTGACCCTGCGTGWGCAGGGGGGTTGGACTMGATGACCTCTGAGGTCCCTTCCAACCTTAAGCATTCTATGATTCTAAAAAGCATTTTTTTTTTTTTTTTGATGATGATTAGGGTATAGTATCACTATACCCCAAATTACAGAAASAGCAAAATACTTGCAATGAGCATTCTAAGACAGTGCTTTGAAACCCACATTATTATCTCACATCTTAGGGTTAAGAATAACTCTTAAAAATTTACAGCCTTCTTAAGGAGTAAACTGTCAGTTATTTTTCATCAAATGAATAAGATGTATGACTTCAATTTGATACTTAAAAATAATCCCATTTTTAAATATATTTTAGTTTCTTAGAAGAAGTAATTGAACTTATCACATAAAAGTATTTTATGAATATTACCACTTAAAGCTTTCTACTAACATTAAAATGGACATTATACCTATTTGACTAATAAGTAAAACACTGAAGATCTCAGATGTTAAAAGCAATTGATATATTCCTACAGGACCTGACCCAAACTTCCTGRAATACATGCAAGTCTTTCTAGAGGGTTGACCTACAGTGAGTAAGACAAAATTATAATTCTAGTCAGTGAGAGCCATGACTTCTCTCTAAAGAGAAAAAGCTATTACTTTAGATACCATATACAAATATTTTGGCAGAGCTGCAGGAAGGAAATCCTCTCATTCCACCCAAACCACGTTCATTTAATACAGAATTATACTCTAAATGAAGTTAATGAGCACTGTACAAAAAAAAAAATCATTAACTATTTTAGCTTTCATTTATTCCTACAGAGGACACTACCTTAGAAAAATAATATCTATTCCCATCATTCCAGCTCTCTAGAGTGAATGCATCATCAAGGAAAATGTTATTTAACTCTTATCATTTTTGCATCTACCAAATAGACTATAAATATTTCATTTATGAACAACCACATTTTTAGGAGAGGTATATTCATAATGCTACTAACTCATTTTATCACTCTTCAGTGTTGACCACAGGATTATTAAGGCTATTCTTGTACTGCAATGTGTTTAGCAGTCTGTCGATATAACACATTCTAATTACACCAAGCATGTACTGAACTTCCTTAGTCTATGGCACTATTCTCCACTATGCAAATCAGATCAAAAATGTATTAACTGTATTAAACCATAAACATTCTACAAACTGCAATTTTGCAGTTAAAAAAAAAAAAAACTGTCAAACAGTAGCTATTCCTCAGATATCAACACATCAGTCCTCAGTTTATGCAGAGCAGCAGAAGGTTCAGTGAGAAAAATGTGTTCCAAACAGCCACCCTTTCCCTTCAGCCAAAACTATACTGAGGAAATTATGAAACTTTTGTATTTCTGGGTTATTCACTCCAGGACAGCCACGTGAAAACTTCAGTGAGCAACAAGCCAGAAATCCCGGATGAAAGGAGCAGATGTGGCCAAGGAAGAAACATGGGAGACTCAATAACTACCAATTCAGAGCTGAAACCATTGCCTTCACTAGGACAAGGATTACTCCATAGTAAATATTTTATTTTTTAATTTTGCATATAGAATAGCCTAGCCCCAGTGTAAAATAACTGTTTTTGAAAAGGGTTTTGAGTTGTGTGTCGTGTGTGCATTTGTATTCAAATCAAAACAGCAGTCTGCCTTTATATTTTCTGCAGTAATTCTGCAAGACTCTAGATGCTGTCAATTAGGTTGTCTAGATTACAGCAAGCTAACTCAATTTTAGAAGAAACCATCAATCCTTACTGCTCTTGTAAATTTATTTTTACATACATAAAGAATAGAGTAATAGAGCAATATGGTTTGACTAAATACAACAGAGAAGAATAAACCTTAATATAACAAAGGGAAGACATTTCTTTGAGGTGTAATCCATATTTTGGCTAGGAGTTTGGCTGCCTTGTGCTGGCTGTTTCCAATGCTCCCTACCTTCACCTTCATTCAACACTTCCCTTTACACACCAGTCTCTTATTCAGTATCCTGTCTAGCATTTCCTTTCACTTTGTTTGGCTTAGTTTCATGTTCAAGTAACCAAAAAATAAGGTAAAGTCGTGGAACTAATGGGTTGAATGTCGCCAGTACACATTTTGCTTGACTAAACAGACTAAAGGGTGGAAGACTCTATTTAAGGTTCATATATAATTCCATTCCTACATATGAAGCAACATATTTTGGCTGGGGTCTCAACTCTCCTGTAATATTAGTTATTAATAAATAGTAATAATATACCTGGAAGATCAGAAACAATAAAGTAATATCCATCTCTCTCCTTTGCCTAAATATTTACACATGCATGCACGTGTGTTATCAGTATCACCTAAACAGCATCTCAATCTACTCTGAAAACAGCCTAGAAATCCTTTTAAACATCTCAATGAAAGTTCTTAAACGCCTATGTTATGGACATAAACTAATGTTAGTTTCTTAGCTCAGAAAGGGCTTTTGCATTAGCATATGTAACATCTTTCGTGTGACTCTATTTGTATGTTTGAATTCATTAGTGATTTCAATAACAAGCTCAATGTTGATATTTTAAAAAAAATCCCTCCCAAATTTTCTTCCTGTAAGTTTTTACTGGTTGCATTAAACAACTATTTCAGACACCAATCCTTACTAAAATTATCCTCCATTAAAAGTCAGTATGAAAAATCAGAATTCAAAGAAGGCATTTTGGCGGTTTACTTCATTTATCCTGTGGTTTACAAGGGAAAGCCTTCCTAAACTCACAGGTAGGGGCAATAATTAYAAATGGAACATGTTCATGAGGATTTGTGCTTTTAACCTGTCAGTGACTATCCAAATTGTGATTTCTATTTATGTGTTTTGGAACACCTCTGTGAGACAACTTTGACATAACAAATTAAACTTTTTCAGTAAGCATTGGTCTAGGTCACAAACTAAAAAGATTATTTACTCTGGGATACCTCTATTACACAGTGTTTGTCTGGTATAAAAGAAGAGTTTGTTCTAGGGATTATTGTATTTGAATAAGATGATAATATTTCTGTAATAATTTTAGATAAAATAAAAATGCAAAAGCCTTAAGTTTCCCATTTAATTGTTGTACCTTTGACTTCATTACATTTCCTGGAGGTGCAGATTGTTCAGAATTAGCTGTAGGAGAGGTTTTATTGATCTACTGTGAAAGTCAAATGATTCCAGATGCTAAATTTTAGTGAATGTTTAATTCCATTAGCATATTTATGACTCTGAACAAGGAGATAATTTCATAAAAAACAAATAGCAGGTACCTGCATACATATGTGTGATTATATATGCTTTACATTACAACAGTTCAAAGTTATTCGTCACTCTATGCAAGCCAAGAACACTTACTACAGAGATACGGTACTATGTAAAAATGAAATTAGGTATCCTTTGTAGTATATATTCTGCACTGCAGACAGAATGTCAAAGGATTTCCAATTCATGTAGACAAGAAACATTTAGGATTTCTGTATGTATCTTCTCCCTATTTCTTACAAACAGAGCTATTAATGCTCACTTAATTTGTGTGTCTGCATGTTGAAGACGTGAGTCATGGTAATATTTCAGACTGACATATTCCAGAGAGTATTAAAAGCAATAATTTTAAGGGACTTTTGAGTCTGGCTGATTCAATAGTAGCCAAAGGGAAATATGCTGACAGCTGTTATCTCATACTTGAGGTTAAAAATGAGGTATTTAGGCACCGAATATTGTAACTTCATATTTTTGATTTCAAGAGAACATCTTTATAAACTGTTTCGAGAAATCAGATCTTCATAAATTGTGAAATTCTAGACATCTAAAAAAAAAAAGAACAGAAAACTAAACAGACAAAATTTGCATTGTAGTACATAGGTAGCAAAATATAAACAAAAACAGGCTAGATTAGGTATTTTTTAATTGAAAGATTGTTGATATAAAAATGCTACCTACTTTTTTACAGTGTATAGGACACAGGAACTGTATAAATGCTTCATACTTACTGGCTGAGAATTTTTTTTCAAACTATTTATGCACTTAATGGCTTTTGAAATTATCTGGACTTGGCATTTAAATGTCTTGGAGAATTTGAATCATAATCCATAAGACTTGCTGTGTCTTTGGCCATAGWTAAAAAATGGATGGCAATACAACTGCAACATATATCTAGTTGCAGCTAGAGTTCATCAAAAAATTGGCAAAGTGAAAAATTATCATTTTTTCCCACTTATCTAGTGAGAAAAYGCTTTCTAGTATCATTATTTCAGATAGATTATAACTACATTCAAAGTGTTTCACTGATACACACCAACATCAAATATATCACTAGGAATGTTATTCCACCAAGAGTTATGGTTGTAATAGCACATTATTTTTCTGATAAGCAAACCATAACACACCATAGCATGGCCAAAGCAGCAGTCACCAATTTCTATGTTGATTCTCATGGTGGTTTAAGGAATAGGCAGAAGATAAAATCATGTGTGATTGTGATTACTCTTATGTTGTGYTTTCACAAGCTAAAATTGACAAAAAGTAAACATCTGACTAAACCCCTTTACATTTATCCATGTGTTTAAGCATGGAAGGGGGCAGGGGCCATTGCTACTGACAAGGCTGATATAGACAAAACAAGCAGATGGATTAGGTCAAGAAAGAGGAAGAGAAAAGCAAAAGTAGTAAAAAAATATGTTCCACCAAGCATGTGTGGCTTGCTGCCTTGTGGAGGAATTGTTTGGAAAACTAGGGCCTAACAGAAGTTTTGGCATTGAAGAAGCTTGCTTGGGGTGAGACACAGTTGCCACTTCCAGGATGGCTGGTACACACGGACTCAGCTCCTTCACAGTTGCCTGGGCAGCTCAATCTGCCCTCCTCACAGCTGCAAAGGGGAGTAGCGGAGGATGGAGCGGAGTGAAGACCCCGCGGTCAAACTCTGTCGCACTCCCTGTGCTGGGCCGCTGATAAGACGCACAGCAGCTGTCCAATGGGAGATATACGATAAAAAGTCTGGTGCTGAGCCAGAAAAGTGGCAAATCACTCCTTTCGGATGAACTTTGCTTGAACTTTGCTCATTATACGCTCATTATAATGCCAAAACACACCTCCATCCCAAAAGTTACCCACCTCCGAGGTACAACCACCCCTCACTGAGCATGCGCTCTAGATTTGCGATTGACTGTACCTTTAAATGAAAGTGAGAAACTTTTTCACCAATCAATAACAATATTAAGTATGACTCTAGTCACTCAAGCTCCACCTGAATGTAAAGAGAAGTATAAAAGGTGAACTAAGGATGAAGAACTTGGGGGGAAATATCTATCGTAACTTCTGGATCAGCCGACGGGCTKATCCCCCTTTCCTCCCCTCAGGCTGAGACATTACCTGAGAAGACTAACAACTGAGAAGGAAGAATCCATCATCRCTCTTGGGTCAGTCTAAGGGCTGATCCGCCTTCCCTCCCCTCGGGTTGAGGCACCACCTGAAGAGACTCGAGACTGAGAGCCCTCTCCTATCTTCTGGRGTGAGTGATGATTGCACATTTGTACATCAGATCTAGCTAAAAAAACCCCACGCTGTAGTAGAGAATTTCCTGTACTGACATCCGAAACCTGCTTTGTAAATGTTGCATTTGAATAAATCACACTGTTTGTGAACTCRACTACTTGTTTGGGGTGAGGAGATCGGACCTACAGTTGACAGACTGTTYGTGAATCCAATACTGCCAGAATTGAGCTTATAGTTGCTTATGCTATTTGGGAACTCAATTCGCTCCTAGGAAGGTGATCGGACCTAYGGTCTACGGACTGTTCGTGAATCCGATACTGCCAGAATTGAGCTTATARCTGATCAGGCTATTTGGGAACTCAGTTCACTCCTAGGAAGGCGATTGGACCTACAGTCCACAGACCGTTCGTGAATCCAATACTGCCAGAATTGAGCTTATAGTGGATGATGCTATTTGGGAACTCAATTCGCTCCTAGGAAGGCGATCGGACTTACAGACCATAGACTGTGAATTCGATACTAATTTGATATCTCCTTCCCCCTCCTCCCCACCACCAGTACAGCTTTCAAACTGCAGCATTTCACAACATGCCTGCCAAGCAGCTAATGATGGGCAGCAATATGCAGGCACTGTGGAACAAGGCTTGCTTCAGCATCAGAGTGCTGCTTTGAGGCTTTAAGCAGTGCATGGAAACCTTTGCTTGTAATCAGTCCTAACCTGATCTTGGGTTTTAAAATGCTTAATTCAACTAAACTATAGCTTGCTATAGCTATATACACCAGAAGGATAATCTGATAGTTTGGTTTGAGATACTCTAGAGAGAGAACTGCAGCTCATTACCGAGAAGATAGGGATCTGGAGATTGTTATGCTGCTTTATCTGCTATTAATTGTCAAGAGTTTCTTTTTCTCTCTTTTTTTCTCTTTTTTTTCTCTTTTTTATTTTTTGGTATTCAAGAGAAATGAGCTCATTATTGAAAAAATCTAGGTAGGTAGATAATGCCATTTAGTCTTTTTTTGCATTTTTTTTTTGCATATAACCTCATTCATGACCACTTTTGGACATGACATTCATTCATGCATTTGATCTGCTTTCTCCCTGTGATGATTCTACCAAATGATCAATGCAGTTGTTCCACGTTAATAGCAAAAGTAATCACATAATCTACTTGAACATGTTTCATTTTGTTATGTAAACTGTTAATCAGCTCTTATAACTCAATTAAATCTAAGTGTTTTAAATTTCAAGAAAATGCTAATTAATTTGGCATTATTTTCCTCCCTGTGGGATATTGTCACATCCCACATCTTGACAAAAAATTAACTATAACTGCACACTTCATTATGTTCTATTACCTAAGTGAATTCAATTTTCTATTAATTTGGATATTATTTGATGTACTTAAAAAAAGAAAATACATAAATAAATGTATAAATACTTAACAAAACCTCCAAATATTATGGCATTGTATTGAAAATCAAGTCCATAAGACATGGATATGCATATCAYATGATCATTTAAAACCATTTATTAATACTCTGAAATCCATAAATTGTCTGTGTTATGAACAGCATTATACATCTCTACATTCTAACCAAATCAGGTCTCTGTTATACATGAGAAAACCTGATAGAGACCACAAGCATTCTTTAAACTTAGTGAAATCTGAGTTATTTATATCTTTTTGGTTTTCATCAAAAGAAATGAATCACTGGAGGCACAAAATGTTTCCCTGGATTCTATTTCTACTTCCACTTTGTAAATACAGTGGTTATCAACTTTCTTTATATTGCCTCATCATAAAAAATATCCTTAGCAAAGGAACAGGATTTATTTTGCAGTGCCTTACTATTACTGGCCTATCAAATTACCATCAATATTCAGGCCATTTAAGTAACTTTCATTTAAGAATTGGCTTCAGCCCAAGYTGTAACTATGACATAAATTTATCTCTCTAATTAGATTGTAAGAATCAAAAAACTCAAAACATGAAGGACAACTAACCGTCTATTTTACTGCTTCCATATCTTTTCCTGCTTTCTCTTCTTTTTTTCCTATTAACCACACATAGCTATTAACCATGAACAGAAAAATTTAATTGCTTTATGAAATCAGTGCCACTTCATAGCTTTTCCTCAAAGCATTCCTAATGGATTTCTGTGGCGCTTATTATGAAAAGCTGATGACAGTTCAACTTGCTAGGGTAGAATCCTTTCCTATGCAAGTATGAATCTACTCTTCTTATCTATTGTGTCTCTCAAGATTAWTGAAACTTAGTTTCCTGTGTGAATTGCTCCAAAACTATCTTTCAGTTGGGTATGCGTATACTATGACAACAGGCCTGCAAAATGTGAAGTATCGGATGCCAGCTTGTTTGGTTACAACAAAAACAGGTTACTGTTGGAAAAGTAAGTCAAAATATTTCTTTCAACAGCAGCTGAATGCAACACAAAAATCATATTAAATAGCTTATGTCATGAGGAAAACATATAATATTCACAAAATTTAAAATTCACAAAATCAAAGTGCCACCATATGTGACCATGACAAAAAAAAATGAAAAAAAACTTAGTATGCTCTGAATGCATTTGCTTTGATATTAGATTTGATGGGAAAAGATATCAAAATACCAAAATATCAAAATGATATAATATACTCCTGGCACGTAAATACTGAGTATCAAAATGTGAAGAATACAAAAAGACTGTTAGACAATGTGCTACTTTAGAAGACCCAGGAAATCTTTGCCAATGATGTCTCTATGGATCCCAGTTTTGTTTTTTGGGAATCAAAAGAGTGGCAAGTATGAATACCTTCTGCACGTCCTCGGAAACCTAGCATTTTATATTCGTGCTGAGAACGGAAGAATAAACCATGAACTCAGCCAAACAGAGTGTCCATCTGATGAGATCAGTTGAAGCTGTGCTACTAAGCTTATCTTAGCAAACTATACAGTGCTTTTACTGTGCACGTTATTCTTTGGTTACTAATTAATTAATTTCCTTTACCTTTTTTTTTTTTTTCCCCCACACAGTTCTTTCCCATACAATTCATGATGAGTTGACTCTTTATTTATTAAATGAATGAGCCTTTGGGCTGAAATAACTCATCACCATCCAGCCACACTAGATGAATATAACACTATTTCCTGGTCACCATTGTGCTTCTATTAATTTTTCTAGTAATTTACACTTAACATATAATGGATTACTGCCTTGAAAGTTTTCAGCAATTCAGCTAGCTTCAATTTCTTGTGAAGAAACCCTTTCATGCACAGATAGGAATCATACCACTTTTTCACTTAAAAGGACTCATCTACTATGAATGAAACAAAAAATGATAATGCAAAGGGTAAAAAAAGGAGCTGACATCTGTCTCCAGATAGTGCTTATGGAGACTTATAGCAATCCTTTAGTAAATTAAAAAGCAAATTTCTTCAGTGAGTTCCTTGCAGATACCACAGCTCACCTTAATTAACGGCTATCTAGCCTACACTAGTGGCTCCTGATACTCGTGGTGGGAATAAGAAACATTCTCAGCATGCACAGACTTATGTTGATAGAGGAAGTGAGACTGAGCTCTGGGATCTGCTTCCTCTCCACTTATTTAAGTTTCATTCAGGCAGCAGACAACACTCCAGCATTATTTGTCTTCAGTTAATCCTCTGTTCACATTTAACTTGCCTATCTCTGATGTTAACAAACCCCTTGTGCTCAGGACTCCAGTTCATAAGTTTTGACACAAGAAATACTGACTTCTGAGTCTAGTTAAATTGTTACATAGACAGTACAAGCTTGCTATGACTCCTAAAACTAATATTGGGATATGGCTCAGCAGGCTAGATGAGGAGAACAGAGTACTAACAGATCATACATATAGCGAATAGGTGAACTTTAAAATGGAAAAGACTTCAAGATGTTATATGCCACAAAATATGTGATTAGTTCATTCCTCAAGGAAATCTCTCTATATTAGTCTCTGATTTTCTACTTCTAGTTCTATAAATGCCAAGTTATATAAGCTTTTGCCTCTGAACATATATTATTTTTAATTTTGTCCTACAAAAATTACAACAGGACCCTCAGAGGCATGCACAAAAGAGCTTTGAGTTTTAAAAAAATCTCTTTCAAAACATCATAATTAAAAGTCTTATTGATTCCTCCCCTTTGCCTTAAACATCTGTCCTCTGATGCTCTTTTCTGGCTGCATCTGTAAGCTATTAACATTACTGCAAATTGCATGCCAAAATAAGTCCTTGGAAAGCCTTGACAGCATTCTCTCTGGGAATTTATACAGAAAAAAAAAATTCATTGCTCTGATTACTTAAGCTCAGTTATCTTCAAATGTTTAACAGGAAGGAACATGGAATTTTAGACATGTCTTAAAGTCTGTTGGTATAGTCAAGAAGGTGTACCTCCCTGATGCTATTCAATGTTTTATTGCTTCATATTGATAACAGAGTCCTCTATCATTAAATCAGTGTACTGATTTAATCAGTACAGAATACTAAAATCAGAATACTAAAAGAAAAAATGTACTCAAACTTCCGAAAACATACATATAGAAAAAAACTCCCCTAAAAGTGTTATGTCAGAGGTTAGCCATATATGAGGCAATATATTGTAAAGATTCCTATTTCAGTTATCTCTACGACAAAATGCAATAAAACTGTTTCCTGATGTACAAAAAAGGAAGGAAAAAATTAGGAATGCAGAAATGGTAGTTATTTCAGTAAAAACACGAAACTATAGAGCAAAAAAAAAAAAAGAATTAAACCCTTTACCACCATTTCAGATGCTGAATTTGAAAGCTTCACACTCACAAGTCACACCATGATGTATTTTATGATTTTTCACCATCAAGGTGCCCCAGTCATCAAGAACTGTTTCTGAGAGCACACCAGAACTCCTCACTTTTGACAGTGCTTATTTCAACCTAAGTCCCAATGCTAAGTGGACATTTTTCCAGCGTTGTTACTGAAGGAGTTTGGTGTGTTAGCCATTCACAAAGATTTCCTAACCTGCCAAGATCTTCATTCACTTTTTGTCCAGCACTCAGTAGTACCAAGTAATGGAAGACTGCAAAATTCAACCACCATATCACTATCCCTTGTATTTCTCTTCCCATCCATATCAGTTCATGTTGGGCATTTATAAGGAAAAAAAATTGGCGTGGAAAAATTTCAGTGGGGGAAATAAGGTTACATGCAATATCCTAAGAGTGACCTCTTGAGAGAATGCCCCTCTCATGCTAAGACATTCTACATTTGCACTGGTTGGTGTTCTCAGTCTTTAGGAAAGATCAGTCAGATCCAGGCCACAGAGCATTTGGCTTTGGGTCTTCTCTGCTCTTCACRTATTTTTCCTGCAGCTCCAGGAAATCACATGTAGTGTTTTTGTCAGCATGCACATAGGCTGGGGGGTGAGGGATTCAGCTCTAAGTGTCTGAAATAAGAATAGCTTTGTGCTTTGTGAAAGCAGTGTTTTTAAATGCACAAAATTACAGTTTTGTGTAGAGCATGAGCAGAAGGCAGGTGGGAGCTCTTGTGGGTGCACAGCTTGCCATGATAGCACTGAACAGCTATCAAGACTTGGAGAGTGGTGTGTGTGTGTTTTACCAGTCTTGCCTAACCCAGCATCCCAAATTGTTGATGGGTTTTGTTTTGAAATGCACAAGATGGCCCACAGTAAACAAAAAAAMCCMAAACCAAACAAAATAAAAACCCCATCTCCAAAACAAATGAATAAATGAATGTTTGAAATATGGGCAGCTGGGGAACAAGGATGTGGGACCTTATTGTGGGACCCTGCGCAGAACAGCCACCAGGTGATTAGAGTATTTGGCATAGGGAAAACGTGGGATCTGACTCCAACAGATGGAATGGGGAACTGATTCAAGGCAAGAGATCTAACTACTGAAGTTCTGGAAAAGAAGGTCACAGCTCTGTGTCCTAAAGATATAGGGGAAAAAATGACTGGCTCCTGTTCAGCTTTTGAAACAAATATATGTAGGCATGTAATTTCAAGAGACAGCTTAGATTTGCAAAGGCCAAAAAACACTTAGGCTTGAAGTGCTAATTCCTTGGGGTGGATGGCAGGATTTAGGATATATCAGTGAAATTAGCATTTTTTCTGACTGCTTTAGGCAATCCCTTCTTCGGTCAGTTACCTTCTCAGAGTACATATTACTACATACACATTTGGACTTCACAGCCCATTGCAGGGCTGAGGCTTTGCTGCAGTGGTAAAATATGAAGGATATATTCTAGCTTATTCATTACAAACCATCTATGCAAGCAAGAACTAGAACATAGTGTGCTGTTACAAAATCCTAAAAACAAGTTATTGAAATCCAGTGAGGTAACCCCTTCTCAATGCACATGCACAGTTCATCCTCTCTACAACTAACATAAATAGCCCAGCGATGACAAAATAATAGATCAAAATTACCTAYGCCTGGCCTTTCTCAACAAACTAATGAGAGAATTATATTTTACACTAAAATAAACACCTTTGTTTTGTGGATTTTTTCATTCATCTAACTTAAAACATACTGATTTTGACCTTGAAATAGAGAAATGCATTATTATATCACTTTATACACAACAAACATATCACATCAAGAAATACAAAATTGCTTTTGACAGGACAAGGCTGAGTGCCTACTATTTATGTTTTTCCCTTCTTGCATAATTAGAAAATACCTTCCAGAATCACAGCACATGAAGTAATGAATATCATGTTAACATGCAGATAATTTTCTCCTTACACTGCTGATTATTTTTTTTCTCATTCATGAATGTTAAATTTTTGTACATGGCCCAGAATTACCTTGGTCCCATGGAAATATGCATTAAAAGCACACACATTCAAAAAGGATCCTTTCGCTATGTGCAAAAAATATGCTATGCATTTAGACAAGTTCCTCCAACTTAAATATGCTCAGGTATGAGAACAGGATATTCCATGTCTAAGATCAAAGTAGGAAAAGCAGAATTTAAACCTCCAGGAAAGAGAACATTGGCTACGGCAATCAGGCACCTGAAGTGATTCATTAGGTATAATTGGGCTCGTGCTGCTCCTTGAGGGCTTGTCTTAGCAGAAGATTCACCTCATCAGGAGTCCACACTAGTACATCTATCTGTAGCATCAGAATACAAATTGTTCTATATAGGTTAAGATATGCATCACCTGGAGTTTTCAATAGGTATTCATCTCTCAGTATATTATTCTGAGGATGTTATATCCACTCTGTACAACTGACTATGTGCTTCCTGATGAGAAGACACAAATGGGAGAGAGAAAGGAGAGACAGAAGGTGTTAATTTTGTGCTGGAAGCTAGAGCAGTTTCCAAAGCTATTGACCTCAACAGGCTTTGAATCCGCTGTTTACAATCTGTTGTATTGCATTTTACATCTGGACATACATTTCCACTCTTAATAGCTTATACAGGTACACACACRTATGTGAACACACACTGTTTCCACATTGTTTAACAAGGTGGTTAGCAGTACATGATGTATTCCTTCACAGCAGTTCACCAGACTGTATAAAAATTCATTGATCAAAGCCAGTTAATTCACAAGGATAAACCTGCAGATTTCATTGTTCCTAGAATAATTTCATCATGTTTCCATTCCATTTTTTGTGTCTTTAGATTAGATTGCCAGTTTGAGGAGACATTGGCTACACAATAAATCTGAAGGCAAATCTATGGATTATAAGAACCAACACATCATGATTACCCTGAGCTAAGAGCGACCATCATATTAATTTTAGCTATGAAAGTCTATATATGTATTTCTACTACAAGCACACAGCAGCTCTGCAACAGCTAACCCACATTCAGCACAGGGAAAATTTCCTGCTATTTCTGTCAGGGGATATGGCATTTCCTGGTTTCATTCTAGTCCCAGTTATTACAAGAGCTCAGACACCTCCCTCAGGGAAATTTGTTTAAGGTTAAGCAAGCACATATTCTTGGCTGCTTGCCTATCTTATTTTTAATAGTCTCTGGAAAGGGAAAACGTGTATCTATTCCGTCTGATTTGCTTTTGTTTATTTGGCTACCTGGAGAACTCTTCTGAAAAGTCAAGTAAACATAACTCCTATGGATGATCCTAAAAAAAATCAGTCCCTCTCTTTCCTTAAAGTGATTTGACAATCCTTTTTCTTGTTTATTACTCCCTTTATTCCTTGTTGAGAAGGTCTTGTCCACATGATCCCATTTCTTTCAAAAAATAGTAGAGCCACAGTTGACTTCAAAAATTTAATTGGGATGTGGGGCACCCACCATCACCATCCTTCCTCCTCGTCCCTCTGAASTGTTCTGAAAAAGAGAGTGAACTGAAATTCATGTGGGTATATTTGCATGCCAAAAACTGCAGCAGATTGGCCCTATTTGTTTTCCTGTGTAAAGGAAAAAAGCAAGCCCACAAAATGAAATTTCATGAATAGCTCTGCTAATTATTTTACACTCATTAAATTGGAAAGCTCAAATGTTCATGTTAAATGGGAATAGTAGATCACTGGCCCTTAAAATGATTCAGAAAGAAAATTCAATGTGGTAAAGGTGATTAAAATCAAGAATTAATCCATAATGGCTTTGTAAGGAGAGAGATATACCTGATTTTGTGCAGCATAACTGAATTCAGGTCTTTAGAAAAGAACAGCATTTTATCAGTGTTGGGTAAGTCTCTCCCTCTCTTACATAAATAGGGAAGAGTGGTAGGCTGTAAAATATGAACAAGAGTTATCAACAAGAAGTTTAAATTTGGTGAATAAGGAAGAGAATAGGAATTTAGCAAATTATGAACAGTATAAATTAGGTAGAAGAAAAAAAGGTGGTTTTTTTGTGCTATTATATTTCACTTTGTGCTGGATAACTGTTTTCTCCTTATTTAGTTTGCTCGAGAAAGGGAATAATATTATTTTGGATTAAAYGAAGAAGAATAGTTAATCCTTAGGGTTTTGGGTTATGCAGTAAAATAGGTTCTTTTATTCTTCAGTAAGACAGAAAACATGATTTATTGCTTTCTGTCCAAACGTTTTACAGCATAAATCTATAAGAGCTGAGKGATTGAGATATGTCCACACTGCTGCTGAATGTTAACATAAAGACTAATTTTAAAAATATATCTATTTTTATGATTTTCATATATATATAATATATATATAATAAATAATGCTGAAGAGTTATTCAGAATTCAGAATATTCACAGCTTAATTGGTCAAAACGTCCACTAAGCCTGCAGAAGTAGGCAGAGGTACCACCAAAGACTCTTGTGGTTTCCAGAGGTCTTCTCTCATGTTGCCAGGAGGAATGGTACATCCCCAAGTGCCAAAGACTTTGAGTGTGAAGAATTTTTCTAGTTGATTTGCCTTGGGAGCACGTACCCTTAAAGTGCTCGCTGTTTCCAAGACAGCTCTAGGACATCTGCTTACCAAGGACAGTAGAACCACTTTCCTAATATAGACTGGACCACCTGTGCCCCACTTGTCCTCTGCTTGGTCTGGGTGTCCCTGTAGAGATCAACCAAGAGGAAATAAGGCAGGTCAAGTAATGTAACTTCTTTAACTTTTTTTTATAGTTGATAATGAATGTTCAAACAATTTTTAATAACACAGTGAGTTTGTATTTAAATATACTTATACACATACRTGTGTGTTTATGTATAGTGTATGTGTATACAAAATAGACACAGTTTTTGGAAACCATACAGGACAGAGCTCCTCCTACATAAACTTATACTCAAGAATCCCATCYCGCAAGTTCTTGTCAGAGAAGGGAGTCTTCTAATTGAATACTTTTTCTTGCTATTTGAATGAAAGACCTTTCCTATCAGTATGCTTTTGTAAGAACTGGGCTAGTAACACTATTCTACAAATAAAAATCAAAGACTTCAATCTTTCCTATTATCTTTATTATGCTTACTTTGCCCAAGAATTTCCATCACTTCTTAGAAAATTATTTATGAAGACACTGAATTGTTTCTGGGTTTGCTTGGCCTCTCTGAACTCCTACAGTCTCTGCAGTAGCATATTTGAGGAATGTTTTTACAGGGTCAAAAAAAAAAAAAAGTGTCAATGCTGAATGTAACATCTAAATATAACAGCAAAGTGTGTACTAATTATTTCTGTGAGACTGGCATCTTTGTGTTTTATCCAAGTGTAACCTCTGTAATGAAAAGATTATTAATTGAGGAGCTAAAAGTCCAGGAGGCACTGGAGATAACAAAACAGTGACTTTATAAATCTTTATGGATGTGACTGCTGTAATAATTCTCTAGTTACCTCCTGAACTGAGGTAGTTCTCCATTTAAATGGGCTGGTCAAATGGAATTGGAATTGTTATGACCAAGAGTGTCAAGCTGAAGGAGGCTTGGAAGGCATCCCTCCAGGGCAAGAATAATATTGATGATTAAAATAGATTGTGTTAGAAGCTAGAAATTACTTACTAAAAGTTATAGACCCTTGGGCTAAGAATAATGTGGTATTATTCAGCTATCAGATTAATATCTGAAATATTACCTATTCTTGAACTATATTCCATTTGGCAGTGAGTGAACAAATGATTAAGTAGGCCTTTATCATCGCTGATGGCTCTTGTCATATGATTTATACATTTCAGCACAAGGAAACATGTCCTATCATGAGGGACTCAAAGAAAATGTATGAATAAAGAGGAAAGCCTGAAACCAGAAACCATGAGTTGCTTTAGCTTACTCATTCAGGAATTGATAGAATTTTAAAGTCAGAATGACCATCTAAGCCTGACCTCTGTAATACTGCAGATCATAAAATTTAACTTTGTTATCCTAGCTCTGAGCCAAATTTATCTTACTAAGAAGATTAAAAAGTAGGAGTTATATTTTCAAAGATATTTTGGCATTTAAAAGGTGAAAGTAAAAATACCATAGAGAATAGGTGCTACTTGATTTCATTGATTTCATGACAGGGAGGTAACCAACAATCTCACAGAATTTTTAAAAATTTTAATACATCTCTATCTGATGGTGTTAAATGTCTATGGTAAATCTGGCTGTGCACAAAGCTACATATAAAAACCACAGTAGTTCACAAAGTTTCAGTAACAGAATTCTACCATTCTAACCACTAAAACTGAAATGTTTCTGATTTTAAACAAGAAATACCCTTATAATTTAAGCGAAAGTATCCCACTTCTGTATAAGAAAACAATACAGCCATCGTAATTATTGTATTATGTTTCAACAGAGATTAATATAAACTCCTTATTTTTGATCATTCACATTTTTTTCATGTAGCAATTTGATAAACATAGAGATATGGATACTGACGCTTTCATCAGTCTAGAGGTTAGGTGCTTTAGGGGAAAAGTTTGAGGGAGCTCAGTAACAGTCTAAAAGTGAAACTTCTGATAGCTTTTTCTTTAATTACATAATTGTTCTTCCTTTTACTGTGGACCAGAAGATAAATAGGAGTTAAATTATTAAGCACTGGGAAATGTATTATTTTTGCTGTGGCAAAGAAGTAGACATTAAAGGTCAGCACCAAAAAGAAATAGTTTTCATTCCCCCTTGCCCTGAAATTCCTCCTTATGCATTTTACCATTATATCCCTCCATAAACAAGCATAAACAAGGCTGAGACACATATATATCTCATGAAGTACTCACCAGTATTTTAGTAAAGATCCTTCAGATGGGAATGCAGTGGAAGTASATTACTTAAAACTACCAAATATGTTTGAAGGAAATTCATATTCAGARGTCTAAAAATCTGTGCCATGTACTTAGTTCTAAATTATCTTTATCTAATGAGAGAACTAGGTTCAGGACAGGGTAGAGATTTGCTTTAAATTCCAACCCTTTTCCCTTGAACATGGAGAAATGCCATGTCCTGCCCTGGAAAGGAGGAACCACCACAACAATGCAGGCTGGGGATGAATGGGCTGGGGATCAGCTCTGCCAGAAAGGCCCTGGGGGAGCAGTTTTGAGCTCCCCATGCAAGAAGGATATCAGTAAGCTGGAGCAAGTTCTGCAAAAGTCCCACATGACAGTGAGGGGCTGGAGATGTCCTATAAAGAGAGGCTGAAGGACAGGACTAGTTCAGCCTAGAGTAGAGACAGCTTCAGGGTCACTTAACTTCTCCAGTTCCTACCAGCAACTTTTAAGAGACAGAGCTAGGCTCCTCACAACCGTGCATGGAGGGAGGATGAGAGACAATAGAAGTAAATTAAATTAAGAGATACTCAGRCATCTCATATAAGACATGTCTTATTTTGTTATTATATATCTTGATCTCTTATAAGGCAGAACTTCCCCCCGCCCTCCAAGATTTGCTCAGCTGCAGAAACACCTGCTGGAGAGCCTGTGATGTCTCCATCCATGGAGGTTTCCAAGATCTGTCTGGACAAAGCAACCTGGTCTGACGTCAGAGRTGACCCAGTTGTGAGCTGGATTAGACACCTCCTGAGTCTTGTTTCAAATGTAATGAGGTTTARATAATTTGTCACCACTTTCTTTTTCTCTTACAAGCATTAGGGACAGGCACTCTTTTTATCTCTGAAGATGTACACCAGGTGTGTGATTACCCACTCTCGTTTGATAAGTATCAGATGAATGAAAATTTCTAGTACACTCAGAAGATATCTTAACAATATTTGAAATAGATACTGTCTGCTTAATGTTTTGTATTTGTAAAGTGATACTTCAAATAGTCTGGCAGTAGTGAGTGGCCAACCCAACTCAGGTGCTGCTGAGTCCTTCTCATGTACCTATGCACTATACAGTGATCAGCATCTTACTTCCTCCCATAACTTTTTTTACCTTTCTGGAGTAACATGTATGAAAGCAATCATCTTTGCTTAAGACAGTGATTCTGAGAGGACCAGCTACACCAAGCATAAAAAGAACATGCTGTTTTACAGGCCTTATGTTTTATTGCCAATTTAATTAGTTCCCGTTTACCCACAAACATTGCTTGATGGAAATATTCTGTTGTTTGTTTTGTCTATTAGYATCCTGCAACATGGTGCTTGCTACAATTACTTCATCTGCTGCAGATGACTATTTCTTCTCAGTGGTGATATTCAGCGGTATATAAGGCTTAGCAGAGCTAGTCCCTGCCAGTTGTTCCCAACTTTCCCCTTTCTGAGAGTAAACATGAGATTATGGATTCTCACAGGGCCTAGAAAAATGGTCCAAAATGCCTTGGAGATTCTCCCTTATGGAGGGAAGGGAGAGTAGGAAGCATCAATATGAATGGCCAAAGAGGCACTGAGGAAAAATGTCCTGATAGATTTTACTAGAGATAGAAATGGCATGGCCATTTTTGTTAATTTTAGCTATCACACTACCATGAAACAAAAAGATCTATGAATTAATTTTTCAGAGAAGCCACGTCAGAGAACCACTAGTAACATGAGCTTTATATTCTAAAACATACGAAAAATCCATACAGATACAGTAAAGATTTGGCATTATCCCTGACATGTCCTGATTATTAATAACGGGCAAATACAATCTGGCCATTTGTTACTACTCTACCTATCATACTATTACTCCAGTGTGTTCTTTTCCAACAAGTAACACAAATGAAACATTTTTTTTTTGTCTCATCTTTTCTGAAACAGCCACTTCATTAGCAAGGGGGCTGTGATATTCACTGCATTCTTAAAATAAACAGATTTCAGGCTAACATTTTTATTGTTTCTTGTAGCCACATGTTGCTTGTGGACTGTACTGGCTAGTGAAAAATGCTAAGGCAATTTTTTTTTTCTTCTCTGTGGAAAGGCCAAAACATTCAAAACAAGTGAAATACTTTTTTGATGTGGCTCTCAGTTCTTCATATAGCTGCATACCAGTGGGGCCCTTTTGCCTCTATATAACCCCCTGACTGCAGCAAACCTGTTATGTCAAAACTTGAGTACAGATTCCAAGCCAAAGGCACCAAGGATGCCATTCCCATTCACAACACCTCCTGTAGGACTATCCAGATTAAACATTTGTAAAACCAACCCATAAAGCCTTTCCCACTACTTACCACTCCTACACCTGAGCCTATTCATTGCAGCAGAATTAACTTATTCTATTTTTCATCATACAATCAATTCTAAAGATAATGCAATGTCTAAACACGTTTTTAGTGTCAGCCTGTGTACAGATAAGCACGATGTGATGCGTACATCTCTATGCACAAAATCATGCCATTTTACTTCAAATACAAATATACAGCTTTGTATAATATTTTAAGGGTTTTTGTTTGTTTGTTTGCTTGTTTGTTTTAAAAGAATCAATAGTAATTAGGTTAGATTTGCTTATGCTTGATTGATACTGAAGAAGCTTGTTCAACAGGACAATGGTGAATTTTCTAGAAAAGCTTTTCTGTAACATGAGGTGTGTGTACGGAACATATCTGTATGCAGAAGACCTCCTTACCAGAGATGAAACAAAGACTCCACACCATCTAAAATGAGAATTTGTGCTTTCAGGAAATCAAGGGCTTCCTGAATAATTAGCATACAGCTGCTAATCACCCTGTAATTTGTTGTTACAACCAGACATAACCCTGCCAATATACTTCACTGGAAACTACTTCAATTGCTTGCTCACTTTCAATTCCCTGCAAAAGAAAGATGATCAAAAGCAGATATAAAATACACAGGCCTAAAACAGAAAAATTCKCTTTCCTGACTAATTTAGGGGCTGAGTTTATTCTTAGTCCGAGGGAAATAACAGCTGAACATGAGTCAAATCCTTCACAGCTTAGTCTTCTGACAGACACAGCACAACTAAGCCCTTTGACAGACATGGTATAATTTTTTTTTCTTTTTGATCATGAGAGGCTTCTTTAAATCCTGATTAAATTAAATGAAATTCTAATAGGCAGAATTCTAATACACACATAGAGAGAGAGAAAAAATAATGTTTCACATATTACCACATTCCCCTTTACTGTTCCTTTATTGCCCTAAGGAAAATATGTGGATTCCCACTGCTACATTGAAATCCTAGCTGCCATGTGGAAATTTCAGGAAGTATATGAGTGTTTTCCAGTGAAACTCCTGTGAGAAATGATGTCAAAGAAGAATAAGCAGATGAAATGATTTGGGAGCACTCTGTATTATCTTGCTCTATTTTTGTTTGGCCTGCTTTGTCTAGCAATAGCATTATTTTTAAAATATTTTTATTAAATTAGAAAATAAATAAATTCATAGACATAAATTATAAAATATTTTTTATTTTATATGATGCCTTTCATCTAAAGAGGACAGAAATGTACAAGAGAGAGAGGAATTAAATTGTTTAGAGAGGAAGTAAATGGTTAGAGGTAAAAAATCTAATCTTTTTTTTTTTCCATGAAGTTTAAGAAAAAAAAAAGAGAGTCAATGAGGCATAGAAATATAGCAAGGCTCTCCTAGACAACAAGTGCTATATAGGAAAAAGCTCTTGCATTAGAAGTGGTATGAGTCTGCTAAGGGTCAGAGAGGAGGCTTAGAAGTAAAGTGAGGAATAATAACAGAAAGTAATAGCTGTGGTTCCCCTTGACTMTCCACAGTTTTATTCATTTCCCCCTTGTGCCAATCAGTGTCATCAGGAATGAACATTTAAAAGCTTATTGCTACTTCAGGGGCTTCTGCTGGTGTTACTGTTTTTGGCACTGTGTCCATTAGCAACGAAGCCTGGGGAAACCTATCCAGCAAACATAAGAATCAACACAACCCTTCATCTAAAATGTAAATGAACTTGAGTGTATCCATTTCAGACTCATTTCAAGGCCAGAGCAAATAGCTTTTAATACCAAAAGCATTCTGCCTCATTTCCAGGCAGCTTTTTTAACTAGAACATTAATTTAGGTAAAATAGGTTGTGAATTCAAAATATAATAGCTATCCTTCTACACATGTATGTAGCTATATTTCATTTCAGCATAAAAAGATCTTGTTCCTGGTTAGCTTATTTTTTTTAGATATTTCTCTTAATCAAAAGCAGAAAATAAATGAAGCTAAGGAAAGTTAAGATTCTATGATTCCAGAGCAGAGAACGAGCTTCATTAGGGCACATTTTTAAAAGAGAGTTAATTTCTTTTAAGTATATCAGTGTATTTCATTTCAAATCTGTATGTAAATCCTAAATGAGTCTGATATATTTTGATATATTTCCTCGTAACAATTCCAATGAAACCTCAGATGCAATTTCCCATTGGATTGGGTTCCAATTGGCCTGATTGTCTAATACCACTGATGATGCACTTTTTCAAGAACAAAAACCTCAGTAGAACATTTACTTAAACATTGAAGCAGCAGATGTGGTAGTCTGGTTCTAGCAATACTGTCCTTACAGTAATGTGTGGACAAAGAGAGAGATCTTGTCAAGCACATTAGAAGTGTATAGCTTGTTTACATACAGCTCTCAAGCCACCTCATAGCAATAAATATGTATTACTTACTTGTACTTTAGACACAGGAAAGACACAGGACTGTCCTTTAGACACAGGAAAGTCAGATGCATAAAGATGTCAAGTGAAACTAAGCCAGAAGACAAGACACAGAGCAATGAAGAGAACTCCCCTAACTGTCAGGGAATTTTTCTTTCGATATCTAAATGTTGCCTTCTAGCATCCTCCCCAAACTGCCATTGGATTAAGAAACAGAAACTTATATACTGAAAATTTATTTTCATTTGACCTTCAACATCTACTTTTTATGAAAGACTTTCTGAAAATAATGTACTGAGATTTCTCATGGTTAGTCCCAATACAGAATAAACTTTGGTTTAAGAGAAGAGGACAAAAAGAAAATGGATGAGAATTTAATGACAAATGATTTCTTTGCCTTTGAATTATCTAAGCTGAAAGATGTTCTCATTTTTGAGACACAATTGATACTGTTATTTAAATAGGAGTTTAAATATCTAAACTCATTATTTCAGTCTCAGTGAAATCAGTGAAAGTATAATCATAATTAAGAATATAATTTTCTAGCTAAGGATGGATTTAAGTATCTATTTGAAGCACTTTCCTAAAGAAAGTGGCATCAGGCTGGGCTTCTGCAGTAACACATTTAGCTACATGAGCTCCAGAGGAACTGCATTCAGGGACCAGAAAGCCAAATGATATCAAGGTAAGGGGTTTATTCACGGATTTTTTTTTCTTGTGTTTATCTCATATGCTGAGTTATTAGTTACATTGCTGACTTTTGTKTCACCTCCATTGTGATTGCAGTGCTGTAGTCACAGACACTCCTATACCAGTAAACTAACCTCTGACAATTTTCTGGTCCAGATATATATCTCATTTATCTTCTGGCCCTACTGTACCTCTCTCCCTGTCCTTACAGGACTAGCATGCACAAGCATGACACCTGGCATTGCAGATGTCTGAATTAGATACCCAAAATGGTAGATACTTTGAGCACATAGCAACCAACATAAAGGAGGAGTTGGGTGCCCATGTTTTCCTCTATCATTTTAGTATCTTTAATATTCTAGAGTATCTGCTTTGCTCATTTTCTGATACATACCTTGGACAAAGCTGTGCTTCCTCTCAAGGAATTTGACTTGCCCAAATTCACTTTTGCAGTTCTGAGCATCTGTTGGATGTGTACGAAGCCAGGAGCACACTCCAACCTCAACAGCAGGTTTTGTAATTCAGACCACATCCAAGACCTCAGTGGCTGTTCTCCACAAAGATACCTACGTGTGTTTAAAAAAAAAAAAAAAACCACAAAACTTGCCAACATCTACATGGACGTCACTGCTGCATCACCTGCTTCTCCATTCCCAAACCTGTCCATTGGAATTTTGCTCCAAGCTGCTGAATATATAACTGTGTGCCTGATGAGTCTGGGTGAGAGAGAGAATAAGGGCACATGCTGCATGGATTGTTATCTGCTATTAAAACAACAGCTTAATGATTAAACAGTGTTCTAAGAAATATTGACAGTGATCTGGGCCTCCCCTCTATGCCCAGTCCTCTGTGGGGAAAAAGGGGACTTTACAACATTAGCAGCTTTGCCTTTGTGTCCCCCACMGTTCACCTCTGAATGCCTTTCCAGGACAGGGCCTGTGTCTTCAATAAGGACTATATAAAAATTTTTGGTAAAATCCATGGTAAAACTCCATACTAAAATATTCACTTGTATTTTCATCATACAGTCAAGAAAAAGCACTGGAACCACTATATCCAGGCTGCAGTAAATGCATCATTTTCCATAGCTTTATCAGTGTCCAAAACATCAAATGGCATAAAACAAACATTTTGGCTTTTGTAAATTATACAGAATGGCTAGCTATGTTTAAGAGAATTATAATGCCAAAATTAAACAAGTAGGTCTTAAAATATTTGAATAGAACTATTTTAATATTTATGCTAGAAGAAGAAAGCCCTCAAATGATCTACAGTACTTCAATAACTTATCTAAAGTCATTAAAGTTAACTAAAGGCTTGTGATTTACACCTAATGTATTGCTAGATGCTCTAGAATTAATGAACATATGTGGTAAACATCCAAGAATAAAGTCAGGATGACATTTCACTAATTTCCCTCTACTTGCTAGTGCATGAAAGTTTTTAACTAGACATTTGCCCTCCTTTGATATCATGGCTTGGCAAGCTTAATGAGAAAAAATATTTCAAGGAAAGCTGTCACAGTTAACAGGTCACAAATACTACCTTCCTCTCCTATATATTCTTTTTAGGATAGAGATTTTTCTTGAGAAATAGATTTGGTTGTGTTCTATTCCTACCTAAAATATGTTTTTCTAAATGCCTACAATTCCTTTGTGGGCAAAGTACCAGTGATAATCCTCCAGACCTATGTAAACCATGGAAAGACTCASTAAGAAATAGATTGAAGACTTATAAAAGATAATTTTATGCTTATATTTTATATTACAAAAAGTAACATTTAACCTCACTTAASACTGGCAGGAACTATTTCATCATAAAATCTTTCCAAATGTGCAAACAGAAGTGGCAAGCTAAAATAAAACTGTCAAGAGACATAAAAGTACCTTTCCAATCTGCTTTAGTAACTGAAATTAGGGTTTGGCCTAAAGATTTTTATCTCCTGCAGTTGGTAGAGATCAGATTGATATTTAAAAAGTCACACAGTATGCTTGTCTTACAATTCCTTATATATCTAAGGAAAGTGGGACTTATTTTCATTCTAAGGATGGGAGTCTGTACCATAAATAATAACTCACAAGTTACTAATAAGAAGTTTATAGGACTAAAGCAAACCAATTAAAGACTTATTTAATTACTCTATTTATTTACTTCTTCATTTAGTTGCATGTCTTTTTCTCCAAGTTATTCTGTCTGCTATAAACGTTTATAGGGAGAGAGGATTCAAGAGAGGGAAAGCATAACAGAACAGAATGACAGAATGACAGAATCACAGAATGGTTAAGGTTGGAAGGGACTTCTAGAGATCATCTAGTCCAACCCCCTACTCTAGCAGGGACACCTGGAGCACGTGGCACAGGGCGGCATCCAGGTGGGTTTGGAAGACCTCCAGAGGAGACTCCACAACCTCCCTGGGCAGCCTGTTCCAGGGCTCTGTTACTCCCACAGTGAAGAAGTTCTAGAACACCTGTATTTGTGAGGTTGCTCTCCTGGAGGTCACCAGCCACCACATCACCAATTCTTTTCAGAAATCTCCAGGTGTCATCTGACAACTTGTTGCCTTTTTGGTCCCCATTGCTGTGATGAAAAGATGATTCCAAATCTTCACTGCACAGGAAGGACTTAGTAAACATACATTTTTTTGACCTTTATGATAGCTTGTTTTCAAAGTTTAAACAACTCAGTTGTTCTTCAAAAACAGAGATTTGTTAAGCAAGGAACTTTGCCAAACCCTGATGGGTTTGTACAGAATTGCTCAAAATGCATCCTAAAACTTTCCACCCACGTACTAGTTCTTTCTAGTTGGTTGGTACAGCTAATAATGAATTCCTTGAGGAGCAAGAAATATTTAAGAATGAGGTTTYTGATGCTCAATAAATACCATTAAGCCAACTTTCCTCATTAGAAGTTGATGAGATTGTAACTTTTCTGAAAAGGGAGGGCAGGGAGAATTCACAGAAATCATAGTTAGGGTAGGACACGATCCCTACCCTGAAGCAATGAGCAGCCAAATGAATCTACTTCCATTGGAAGGGCAGTTTGCTTTCATAAAGCAGTAACAGCTACATTAAAAACATATGCAAAGATGATAAAAAATTGAAAGGCCCTAGAAATAAGGAAGCACCTTGTAAACTTACCAGAGGTAAATTGTGAGCCTTGGTGGCTCCRTTTAGGTATCCAGCACAGGATATTTATTTATTTTTTGGAACACATTGTGCATTAAAAAGGAAGAGCTCTTGTTATGGCCCAAAATGCCAAAGCCTGCATCATTCTGGTCCTATCTGAAAACTCTCATCCCTGATTTTCACATGCGAATTTCTCCGGAAGCTTCAAGCCAGCTTCTGTGGTGAAAGCCAGAAACAGCCAACATTTCAATTTATAGTAACAGATGACCTCTAATGCAGAAAACAGAGGGAATCAGGTGAAGAGTTTATCTCTCTCTAATGAGTGCTGGGTGATTTGCTATATCCCCTTGAAACTGGTCTGCATAAGGGAGGCCCTTTCTGCTCAGGAGATTGTTTCCTTGCATTTTGAGATGTTAAATCAGCTGTCCAGGTAGACAGGATCATGTAGATCAAAGATTCAGTTGCAGAGTTCCTTTCTCAAGATGCTGCATGATCCACCCCAAACTCCCAATAGTCAGGAACACTTTTTATTTTTTTCCTCCTAAAAATAGCTAGCCAATGTTGACAAATTTCTGGTTTTAAGTCTGTTGCTCAAGTACTACGTAGATGATCATATAAGCATTAGCATTTTCAAAACACTAAAAAATAAAAAAATTATACTCCCTAATAAATAGCAAACCTATAGCACAAGAGTATGCTACAACAGGACAAATCCCTCTGAAGACCACAAGGTACTACAAGCTGAAATCTTACTACTATGGGTTGTCATTCAGAGAGGTTTGAGAAAAATACGAATGTATATATTTACCTTCATTCTTCTTCACAATTTATAAACATCCTTCTCTCTTTCCCATTGAGTTTAGAAGCCCCATTTTCTTCCCCAAGAGCAGGATCAATCCTTTAGTTGGACTAAAAAATAGTCCTAGTCTTGTATTTTAGCTTTAAGAAGGATTGCCTGAGTGGCTTGCAAAATGTAATAGATGGGACTGACTAGCTCTCTTCTGGGATGTATGTTATTTTCACTAAATAAATAARTAAATAAATATACTTTGCCAATATTTGTCTCAGCTATAGCCAAAATTATTGTAAGTGTTCAGTCAGTTTATGGCAATTCTGCTCAAAAATTCTATTAAACAATAATAGAATTTCTTCCTTAACTGCCAACTGCTGTTTTGAAAACATGCCCCTGTATGCTCCAAATCCTCAGAATAAGTTTTGATTGATTTGTTTCTCATCTTTCTCCTTCTAAAATAAAATTATTGTGCTTCACCATCATAAAACATTATAAGGGGGGATTAAAATGCAGCCCCTCAGCTTGCTTTTCAGACACACAATATGTTGCTCAGAAGGGGGTTAAATTAAATGTATAATGGCAACCAGGCACTATCATATTTTCCTCCTTTCCTTTCAAGAAACATCTACTGCAGGTTCTGCAAGAAGTTTATTAACTTATTTGCATTTTTTATCTCTAATATAAAATTATTTGTAGATGTTTCTTTTTTCCTTTTAACGTTCGACTTATTAAAGATCATTTAGGGTCTTCAAAAGGGAAGAATTCTAGACTAAAGATAAACAAAGTAGTATCCACATAGCCTAAAAGAGAATTTCTGCTTAGTTTATTACGGAAAAAATGAACACTATGCCAATCACCTACCTGAATGCTGAAAATTTAATGATTTAGTTTTCACAATAGGTATTGCCTATCCATTTTTTAAGGGCAGTAAATAATTCTTACTGTTAAGTTGGTATTTTAGATAGGAAAAAAATAAGAGAAGAAAAGCAATAGAAGAAAATAAATGTTACTTGGAAAAATAACGGTACATTTTCCTGTCAGTGGATTTGCCAGCCAAAACAACATTAGTCATTATTTGGGACACATTCTGCAGACTGAGGAGCACAGGCACAATCACAACAGCTAATGAAAATACCATCTTCTTAAGTGTGATTTATCTACTAGTCTTTTTGATAGATTTTTTCAAAGTGTATGTATTATTATCAGTATGTCACAAAAAAAAAATGAAGTCTGTGATCGTTGACACTAATTATATTAAAATCTTATCATAGGCATTCTGTACTGTCTAACCTTATGAAGCGCCGGGCAGTATCTGCATTCGTGCAGGTCACTGCTTATAGTGGATAACTTTCAGTACCTTATGGGACATTGTACTTCAAGACACTGTTCAAATTTCTTCAGTAACTTCCTGACAGATATTTTGAATCAGAATAGGGCACAGCCTGTTCCATCTACTACCTCTCTTTACACTGATCTTTGAACTTTTGTTCACTGAAGAAAGAATTGGTATGCAAGCTAATAATGACTATGATTAGAGTTTCTCTTTGATTACCATGTTCTGTGAATCAAACCTTTCATGTCCTTGCTCATATCCTTTTTGGAGCAGGAAACGCATTTTTCTCTAATTAGTTGTTGTACAGGATAATTTTTTTTCATGGGAAATAATCCTGAGTCTGTAGCTGACAAGTTGTGTCAGTGACGATAACAGATCCTTCTCATCCTTGTGCACAGAGCAACGAGAAGAAAACCTATAACACTCTTTCRCTGGCATAATCTTCCTTTTTTACCATAGCTGACATTTGTAAAGGTGAGTATTGTTACAGACTATTAGCTGGTGACTCTGGGTGGAGAAGAGTATTTATGAAAATCTGAGAATAAGAGCACAAATGAAAATGCAAACACAGAAACCAGGAACAGCAGAAAGAAACCAAGCATCTAATGAAATACTAGCATACTTCTAAATGTTGAATAAAAGATGTAGCAGGTGAAAAAAGAAAGTAAATTCAAACAAAGAGAGACCAATCTAATGTACCTAAACAATACTACTGTTTTGAGCAAAAAGATGTAAAGTTCCTCCTTTCTTCCTATAAATCAAAAGTGAGCTGTTCCATTCTTTTTTTTTTYYYYTTTTTTTTTTTCTTTTAAAGGAAGTTACTACTTCCAGGATCCAGTAGCAGTGATATTCAAGAAGTAAAAATGAAGGCACTTAGTTTCTCTCATTAGCTTTTATGAACAACTTTCTGAGTTTGTGAAATTGGTGTAACAAGTTACAAATGATCCATGAAATTAAAAATTYCTGTTTACCCTGTGGAGTTTTCATCCATGGCTAGCAATCCCCTGCTGCAATACATGCAGTAGTAACCTCTGCCAGATCTAGCCAATAGCTCTTCAAAAATTTCAGTGCTTCATTCCAAAAGGAATTGTTAAAATGTTCTGTTTTTCCACCCAAACTAACATTTTTCCTTTGTAAGGGAGCAACCACCCCAAACTTATTGCAGCATTAGCGATGAACTCATGAACAATCCTGAATACAGAATACAGCGTGAAGGGGACTGGTTAGTTGCAGACAGCAGGTTGATGTTCACATCTTCTTGGTAGACAATTGTAACATTTTAAAGAAAGATTTGCTTTGAAGTAATGCATAGCATTTCCACCAGGAAAAATACCTCTAATTCTCTAGGTAGGTCTTTCAGGATAACCATTAAGAGCCATTGAACTCATTATCCCAAATTCAACTGTGCTGAATCTCACTGGGTTTCTTTCAGGCCTTATGCATGATTTCATGTTTTTATGAAAACTTGAATGGTGCATGTGCTCATGGGATTATAGCTCTTAATTTGATTCTAGGCTCATACAGGAGATTTTTATTTTCTTCTCCCTTTCTTTTTCTTTCACACTTTTCCCTCTGGGTATTCCTCATGAACAAATTGAGCCTTCTAAATAAAAGATTTTCTACTCATAGACTATAAAAATAGTATTTTCTTTTTCCTTTAAGGACATTTAAGTCAATTCCTTTGTAATGACTTCTCTTTCAAACTGTTTATGTGTTTAGCAACATTTTATCTATAGCTGAATTTTCATTTTAATAGTTAGAAGTAGTTTTCTGCTAAATGTTGATTAGTATGGGATCAAAGAACAAGGTGACACGGCACTAAGTTATGAGAAGGTCTTCTGAGGGTCAACTGGCACCTAAAAGAATAAGTATCAGATACTCAATTTTTCGTCACCATTGCTCTTGACTAATACTGCCCCTTTCTTGGGCTTTTTTATGCTTAAATTTGATAAACACATGCAGCTTAGGCAATGTTTCAGTTTTCAAAGCTGGCTATGGTAGCTTTTTCATAACATGCTACAGCAACCTCTTCTTTTGGTGGAGCAGTAAATAAAACAAAGTATATACATAACTGCTTCATTTTCAGTGCTATAAGAACTGTGTACACGAGAAGAATCTGTTCACTTGGTTTAGGCAAAACTTCCAGTTATTTAGCAGTTGATTACACTTAGGCATAGTCACTATATGCCCTTCACTGTAGAGCTGAATCTCATTAATTTGAGGTTACTCATAATTGACACTCTTTTTTCCCCAGTTTATTATAACTTTGTGTGTCAAAATCATATGCTTCATAGTATGTCCTTGCACACTGTTCTAGTCAACTCTAGTTATTTCTCCCCAAGTGCAGGACCCTGCACTTGCCCTTKTTGAACTTCATGAGATTTCTCACCGCCCAGTCGTCCAGTCTGTCCAGGTCCCTCTGGATGGCAGCACAGCCCTCAGGGCTATTAGCTACTCCACCCAGTTGGGTATCATCAGCAAACTTGCTGAGGGAGCACTCCATCCCTTCATCCAAGTCGTTAATGAATAAGTTGAACAGGACTGGACCGAGGACCGACCCCTGGGGGACACCGCTAACTACAGGTCTCTCACTGGACTCCGCGCCACTGATCACCACTGTTTGCACCCTGCCACCACTCTTTGCACCCTGCCATTGAGCGAATTCCTAATCCACCTCACCRTCCACTCATCTAGCCCACACCTTCRGAGCTTGCCCGGGAGGATGCTGTGAGGGACAGTGTCAAAAGCCTTGCTCAAGTCCAGATAGATGACATACACTGCTCTGCCCTCATCTATCCATCTATCCACTCCATCATAGCAGGTGATCAGGTTAGTCAAGCAGGATTTCCCCTTGGTGAATCCATGCTGGCTACTCCTGAGCACCTTYTTCTCCTCCATGTGTCTGGAGAGAGCAGCCAGGATGAGCTGCTCCATCACTTTCCCAGGGATGGAGGTGAGGCTCACCRGCCTGTAGTTGACCTGGTCCTCCTTCTTGTCTTTTTTGAAGACCAGAGTGACGTTGGCTTTCTTCCAGTCYTCCGGCACCTCCTCCGTTCTCCAGGACCTTGCCGAAGATGATGACAAGTGGCTTGGCTAGGACATCTGCCAGTTCCCGCAACACTCTAGGGTGCATCCCATGGATTTGTGGATGTCGAGTCTCCCTAGATGCTCTCTGACCCACTCTTCCTCTCCCCAAGGCAAGCCTTCCTCTCTCTGGCTCTCTTCTTGTGTCCCTAGGGCCTGAGATTCTAGAGGGCTGCCCCAGACACACACAGAAGCAAAGGTGGTATTCAGCAGCTCTGCTTTGTCCGTGTTTTTTGTAACCAGGGTACCCACCCCCTTCACTAGTGGACCYACRTTCTCCCTGACCTTCCTTTKGTTGTTGATATATTTGAAGAAGTTTTTCTTGTTACTCTTAACATCCCTTGCCAGATTTAATTCCAAGTGTGCCTTAGCTTTCCTTGCAACATCCCTGCATTCCCTGACAACGTTCCAGTATTTCTCCCAGGGGACCTATCCTTGCTTCCAATGGACCAATAGACCTGTCCGTTGTGTATTAACAATAATTTAGATAATTTTTTAAATAAGACTCCTACTCCAAGTTGCACCAGCACAAACATACAGAAAGTTCAAAATCTGTCTGTGCATTAGGACTGTAACCGAGTACATATTTTGTCTTCCTTTCTTCCTATCTCATTGAATATTTCCTACACAAAGCATTTTCTCTCTCTTTTTTTTTTTAGACATTCCCTCTCTCAATCTGTCAATTGACACAGTATGTGTGCTTAACATGTATTAAGCATGCTGTTCAATTGACTGGTGATATCTTCTTCCAAAGCAGAGAGTAAACATAATAAACGGCACCAGTAAACTACTGAAAATGCATTTGAAGTTAAACCAGAGCAAACTTCACATTCTCAAACTTACATTTTCATTACAGGCATTTTTACTGCCACTCTCTCTATTTACTATATATATATGTGTGTGTGTGTGTGTATATATACACACATACACACAAACAAACATATGAACTTTACTGTCATTGTTTTGTAGGAATACGTCAGAAAAGTGAGTTTTTTCCTTATATTTAGCAATTCACAACAATCCTTTTAATCTTTTTGCTACAAAAGACTACAAGGGAATTCTTAAAGGCACACCATTTATGGATTACTTTTTACCGAACTAAGGAATAATCAAAATGCCTTGTTCTTCTGAGTTTAATCCAAAGTTGTCCAAAGGATAGGTCAAAATTTAAAATCACTTTCTTTTGAAAGAGATRTACTGCTATGCAACATTTCAATATTTATTTCTCATTTACAATATTTGTTATGAGAAAAGAAGATAAACAGCAAAAAGCATACACTTATTCCTGCAGAAAGCAATAACAATATTTCTGTCTCTACTAAATCTTTTATATCTTTTATGTTCTCAAGTTCCTGAAAAGAAATAAACTMCAGTGCAATTATGCAAACTCATAAGTCCTTAGGTATACTCAAGTCAATAGATAGGTACATGTTCTGCTTTGGATGGTTTGCTAATGTTGCTTAC
>NW_020455466.1:4905717-4938304 GCF_003342845.1 Nothoprocta perdicaria | reverse complement strand
AAAAAAAAAAAAAAAAAAAAAAAAACCAGACAAACCTTTCAAGAATAACAACAGAGCTATGTGGGATGTGACTCAGTGATCAGCCTCAATTATGAGGAATCACCTGAAAAATAAAGCGTTACAGCCAGTCAATTTACAAATTGCTCATATCATATTGTTAGGGAGGAATACTGATACACAAGCAATCAGCCCATCTTAAATATCACTACCAGCTGGTTCATTTAGGAGCTCAGAACTTCCTGAGTTATCCCCTTTCACTGCAAACAACCACATAGTTTAAATGATTTAATAAGCTTATCAAAATCACCTTAAAACAAATCTTGTCCCTGTGCTTTTACTGGATATTGTTTCAAAATTTCATTCTCGTGATTGTTACAAAGCCTCTTCTGCTTCGTTACCTAATAGATTCTTGTCTAGTTTAACATCCACTTATGCCTAAGCTAGAACTGTCATTTAGTTTAAACAGTTTTTGTGCTACAACTATATGTAATGTATCATAATCCTTTATGACTTAATTTAGCTAAATAAGTCTTTTTGTGTCATCTTGTAAAAACAGTACACTCTTCCCAATATTATTCAGATAGCTTTTCTCTGTTATATCTTTTACCTTGACAATGAGTAAACAGAACTATTCTTAGTACCGTAGATGAAGTACTGTCGATGTGTTACGATTCCCTTCCATGTTTGCAGACAAAATTTTCTTAATAGGCCCAAGGATTTTCTTCATCTTTTAACGGGTTCACCTAACTGCTGATGCCTGCTAATCTTGTAATTGATTCCAAGGTTTCTTCACTTAATATTATATCTTAGCCTAAGGTATATGACCTATTTTTTATACATTATTCAGGTTAATTCCTCATCTGTTGTTCTACTCTTCAAGGCATCCTATGTAAGATGGGGTGATATATGAAAGGTCATCCTGAAGATACATTTTTATATTTTCTGTATTGTCTCCCATCTCCTCCATAATTTCTCCCAATTTTTTTCACCAAAAAATTACATTAGTTCACTATGGTTATTTTCCTCCCACCAAGGTCATAAGCAGTGCTAAACATGATCTATCTTGCAATATGACTTTCAAGAATTACGCTAACCATCTCTTTCCTTCTTTCAACACAAACTGATTCCTCTCCTTTAAGTGGTTCTTCCCCAACTTTATCATTCTTTACTAAAAGCCTATCTTCTCTATTTTAACCTACAATTTTCAGTGTGGTACTGCATCAAATGCTTTACTAGTTCTAAGACAAATGAGATCTGCACCACTTCCTTTTACTATGTCATCTCATAAACAAAAGATATGAGATTACTCTGATCAAATTGTCTCATAAACCTATTTGGAAATTAAAGCATCTAAAATACATCTGTAGTTAGAAATCTGTTCCTCCGTTTCTCCAAGACCCATATTAGATGGGTGCTGGGATAGATGTCCATATTTATTTAGCCTTACTCAGCTTCAAAGGGGCCTGTGGGCTTAACTATCCACATATACAAGGAAGTGTTTACTCAGAAAAGAAGGGCACCTCTTCCTCATGCTTAAAGTTTTATTTTTCTTTAGGACTTACAGATCCCAGACAATATAAGTTACAATTAGAAAGAACACCTGATAAGTCATGGTGCCATCCTTTTTTTTTTTTTTTTTTTTTTAATAATACTCTAATAGTAAAAGTACTCGGGCAGAATGTGATGTCCATGTTCAGCCTGAGAAGGGAGCCAAATCTCAGAATTCCTTAATTACCTCACCATGGCTTTAAATGAGAATAGATGCTACTTCTTATCAACCTGAGACTCTGGGCAGCTATAAATGAATGTGCACAGGTTGTATTACCTAGTCTAAGGGCAGCCTGGATCTAGCAGACTTGTTAGGGCTGGAAGTGCAAGAGAAAGACTTTGGATTTTGATTCCTGCTGTCACAACTTCAACTTCTGTATGCASTAATGACTATCACAGGCAAAGGAGTACCTATTTCATATAACTAGCTCCGGAATTCCATTTTAAAATCCTATGTTTGATACACTACAGATATGTATCAGTCCAGCTTCAGGCAACATGGTAACAAAAGCCCCACCTCGGGGGGGTCTCCACATAGGAATGGTTTATTCAATAGTTTATTATTCCAGTCAGTCCACTCCATCACGCAGAGTGCCAAGAAAGCATTATGCCCCATGGGATCCTGTTTAGATGAAAGCTTCTGGATACACTCTGACTCTTGTGTAGATCTCCCTCTTTTTAGTKACTTCAGTCAGTGACATTTAGCTTTTTTTTGAGGAGGAGACTGTACTGTCCCCATTGCCATACCTGGACACAGACTGTGCAGGTGCAGTAACAGACCTTCATCTAAGTAACACCATCTAAAGTATCCTTAAGCAATCTAAAATCACACTTAAACTAAATATGTTTAAGTGTATGTATATTAATAAGCATGTAGTTTAGCAAACTTGTAGTAATTAGTAAATAGTTAGTAAGTTAGTAAGCTTGTAGTTACTATACAAGCATTTTTCCAGAGTACAATACTTTTTCCAGAGTACAATATACTTAAATTGATAGACTCATTAAAATGCCCATGATATGATTTGTGAATTTATGTTGAGTTACTGTACTGTGGTTCTTAGTTTTGTTACAATAATAAAAGAAAGGAAAAAAATGAAAAATCAACTCAATGGAAACAAAGAGAAAAAGGGGTTTCAAAAATCTTACATGACACACAGAGAACTGAGAAGACCTGGGCCACACTGGTCAGGCCAGTGTTGTTGGATAAGGCATTTCTTTATATACTAGAGTCAACTGGGTGCAAAACTCTTTGGAATTAACATATCAAAGAATTTTAATCCAGGTTTACTTCTATCAGGAGTTCCTGAAGTAAATCTGAACCAGTCAAAGAGGGAAATTTTCTCTAAATAGGATTTCAGACCTGCATCTCTGACTTTTCTACCTCTACTTGTTCCAAGCCAACATTCCTACAGAACTTTGTTAGAATTTTTTGGTAAAACTGAGATAAAATAGGGCTGTGCCAGCTGTCATATTATAAACCGTGAGTACAAAATCTTATCATAGACAGACATGATAAACCCACACAGATGAAAGTCTATTTTATTTGCCAGCATGAGTACAAGCTAAAGTAGTTTAAATCCTATTTTAGAAGAACATTCCTTCTTAGCTTTTTTTTTTTTTTTTCCCTATTTTTTTTCCTGATGATGTTCAAAGTTACATTTGTTGAAAGTGAAAATATCTGAAAAAGTCAGCCTGGAAGCAGACTCAGACATGAGTCAATCACTAATAATATCTTTTGGCTTTCCAAAGGAGAAATTGTTCTATTAATTTATGATACACTTTATCCYCACAATCTCTCTCTAGGGATCTCACAGATATTTTCCTCATATAACTACATTTCCCGTAGAAAATTCTGCCTAATGGCACACATTTCTAGAGTTGTGCATAACAGATTGTTTATGTCTTCAGTGATTTGCCTTCTCCAACTGAGGAACATAGGTCTGTGAAGAAAAGGTATAGGACCCCTGTTTTAATGCATCTAAATATGAACATAGGTTTTAAAGAGGCTATTTTCACTCATGGGTTATCCTAACTATTAGGTCCTGCTTTCACATTCACAAGCTTTGTTTTGGCATCTAGAGTATGTTGTAGCACAAGAGTCATATCAAAAATTGTAAGTTAATTCAGAGTGCAGGATGCAACAGGAATTTTTAGCTATGTTGATTGTAAAAGTAGGCAATGCTACTCATCCCTTGTAAATCCCACTACTTACTGCTACCCACTGAGCCAAGGTCCAAGATATATAGTTGAAACACCTGCAGCATTGTGCAATCTATAACTCAAGACCATCTCCTTAATGATCACCTTCCATTGCATTGATATATATCTAAATATATATATGCACATACTTGTGCAATATACATATAATTTTATGTGTTTATATATTTATACATACACACACAGAGATATAAAATAAATCCATGTCACAACTGAGTGAAAAAGAAAACAGTAGATTTCTAGTATCTCTACCAACTTAACTTCTACATTCCCATCACATATTATCAGGCATTAGTTTGAAGACGAGCAAACTTGTAGCAATCTAATAAAGGATATGAAGTGTCTTTAATTTTGAACTCAATTGTAATATATTCTACATTACTTTAGTATTCTTAACCTTGTCTTTCATTAAAACGCCCAGAGTAACACATCATTTTTTCACAAGTTGTAATGCAATAGTAGACTACGATAGTGCAATAACACTACTAAAATGTTTATATGATTTATTTTATTCACGGTTTTCAGTGAAAATGAGTCAGATTCAAATTTTAGTGCTGAAAGTGCTTTGGTGGCACTGTAGGGAAACTGGAATGAAAAAGATGGAGTTGGCAATCAGTATCCAAGACTGAATGATCTTCCACTTAAAACCATTAAACAAAGATAACCAAAAGAAGGTCTCCACCTAYCTACTTCAGTCAAATGAAAAGCTCTTAGGTATTTCATTTTCTTCTAGTCCTGCTGTCATGGGAAATACCATCCTGTCAGACAAAGGCAGCTTACTTAATTATCTTTATCTACAGCTCTTGTTGCTTAGCTACATACAACCTAAACAACTGAAATTTTGCTGCTTTCCTCCAAATTGTCCCTCCTTGCTTTGGATGTCTGGGAGAAATGAGAAGTTTTCTGCCCTAACTCTTCACAACGTGACCACTATTATGAATATGCTTGAGCTAGCCTCTCAGGTATCCCTCATCGAGGTAATAAATGAATAAATAAATAAATAAATAAATAAATAAATAATTCGGGCTGTTTATTCAGCAACCTCACTGACTATAGGAGCAGCTTAATAGCTATTTGGCTTCCAAGACCAGAAGGGATCACTATCATCACTAATTCTGATGTCCTTAGTGCAGGAGAAAAGAAACTATTTGACTTCCATAAATAGAATCTCATATCAAATTTGTGTCTTTAAAGAGAGATCTAGTTTTGATTAAAAAAAAATGTAGTGGGAATTTTCAACACCTACCCTATGAGGAAAGGCTGAGAGAGCTGGGCCTATTCAGTCTAAAGTAGACAAAGCTGAGAGGGGATCTGATCAGTACATATAAATACCTCMAGGGTATTTATAGTTCAGATTCAAGTTACTCAATATATTTCACTTCATGGGTCCACTCTTATCATACCATCCTTGTTTCCTCTTTATTGCATTTCTAGCTGGAATATCTCACTGGTAGCTAATTATTCAGTGTTATCTCTCTCTTCCAGGAAGTAACTCTTCCATGAGGTCTTCTCTAAAGGTCCATGCTTTCCACCTCTTAGGATGCCTGAGAGTTTGTGTCTGCTCCATCTCTCCTTGTCCAGTATTCCACAGATCCCAGTTCAAAAGCAGGAGTAAGCTCTAGGTTCTTCATTGTTATTACCTCAGAAGGCAAACAATTAGCATTAGTATAATGGAAATATAGTAATTTCTGACCCTCCAATAGCTTCTGATGAAAGGCTGAGACAATGGCAACTCACACRAATGTAGGCAGGGCATTACTATACAATGACTAGATCATGTCTATCATTTATCTGCATGTTCTTGGCACAATTATTATATTAATTATTATTATTTAAAGCCCTCAGTTAAAAACTTGATAGATAAGAGTGTTTTAAACTTTTAATAGTGATAGGGAGGCCACATATGCAGCAGAAACCTGTCCAACAGCTTTTCTCTCTCTTACAAAATCTGCAGGTCTCATTTTCCTTGTGTTTCCCACCATTCATACCACTCATATACAACTATGATATTTCAGATTAGCTTTTTCCATGTACAGCACTATTTAACCTTATAGAAGATCGATAAACCTCTTTATACTACAATCTCTCTTACTGTTTATAAACACTTCTCAGTAATGATCCTGTAAACAAGAACTGCATTTTCTATTACTGGTATAGAATCACATATCTGATCTTGGTAAAACATATGATAATAAAAATATACCTAATAAATAATACTGAATGACTGTTTTATGTCTATAATGTTAATGCTATAATGTTAATTGCCATTTCCATTAATGTAGCATGTTTACATTTATCAATGAAGATTTTACCAGTGATCTGGAAGAAAACCAACACAGGAACAAAACTCTATCTGAGACATCAATGAAACACTACTGCTTGCTGTCTCATTCCTCGTTTTGCTTTGAGATATATTAATTAACTCATATTCAATCCATTCTCTCTTTCATACACTCCAATTGCTTAATAAAATGTAGMATGACAATAACTACAATGCTTTAGAGAAATTTAATTATTGTTGTGTTAATAAAATAYAAACACATTTATAATATTTGCCATTTTAGTAAAATTACAAAGAGTTCAGTAGAATTAATTTTCCATAAACTCATACTGAATCTTTAATTATTATCATTTATTATTTCTTTATACATTTTATTTTCCTGAGGTAGATGTGAGTATCACAGAACTCTAATCATCATAATTAAAATCAYTCCCACCCAGCAGCATTTTTCATCCAATACTCTCTAATGAATCAGTGACCTAGTACTTATTCAAAACCACCATTAATGATAGCACCATTTCCAGGAAAAGATTTTAAGCGGCAGAGAATCCCCAATTCAAGATTGAAGTGTTCTGTCAAAAATGCTGTTTCTTATGTAGCATCTTCTAGCACTAGTGGACAATATAGTGAGCAATACTGTAGTAGATGATTAAAAAAAGCAAAAGGAAAAACTTTCTTTGAACTTTTCCTTCACAGTGAGCAATATTTTACGTTTTGAACTACTGCTTTAAAAACAAGTGCAGATAAGTGACACACTGGAACATCATCCAGTCTAGAATCCCACCATGAAAGTACACAAATGGCTTCAGTTAACCAGAGGCCTGATTGCATTGGGGCCAACCCTGTGCATGATGCCCACACTATGGAGCAGCTATGGTCACAGTTATGGTCACATTGCTCTGCTGTGACAGAGCAATTCAGTGTTTGGGCAAATGCACTTCCTGGCTTAGGTCTGAAGCTGCTGGCAGAGCTGACAACTGCACACTCAGAGTCCTTGGGTACATGAGGATACAGCCTCCCAGTACATTCAGTCATCACTAGGAGCTCCAAAAAATAAGTTTTTTTTTTTTTTTAACAGATACAAAATAACCAGATATGCAAGAGACTTCCTCCCACTGCTTTCCCCCATTACCTCTAATTCTCCTCAAACTCCTTTCACTATTTCATTTTAATTGGGCTGTCGTCCCTTACACCATCAATTTTAAAATCATTTAATCTTTAATTTCTTTGCATGTGTTTATACTACTATTGCTGCAAATGGCATCTTTATAAAAACAAAAAAAAAGCAAGTTGAATGATTATTTTCAGTAATGTAATTTCTGCATTTCATACTACCTTTTTGCATTGGATATAGTCAGATATCCAGATATTTTTTTTCTTGAAAAACCAGCATGTCTATATGTAGATACACAATGTGAAAACATATTTTCTCTATCTCCAGCTGAACAGACATAACATTGCAAATGAAAAGTAAATGCAGAATGTCAAACTGCTTTTAAAGCTATGTCACACAGAGTACTCTAAATAGCTACTGAAGACAAACCTTTCCAGAATGCAAAATCTAGAGGAAAAGGAAGCCCTGGGTGTTCTCATAACATATGAAAGTGACCCTGACCACTTATTATTTAGGTCAGTTCTCCTGTTTTCAAGGTTTGCTATAAATATACATACCTCCTTTTTCTCTCATCTCTCCTATTTTCCTCCTCTTCACTTTCTACTCCCAAGTATTAGAGATGCATCATCCATTTCATCTCTGGAAGTTACCTGTTGCCATTCTATCAGCTTGGCACCCACATAATTCCTCAAGTCACATCATAAATACTCTTCTGGCACAGCACAAGCGCAGGCTGAAATGTATGAAGGGTCTGTGAAATACAATCCTGGATGCCACTTCCTTAGGGTTACATAAAGCATAAAGAGTCAAGATTTATAATTTTCTCAGTCTGCAACTCTGACTGCTTCTAATGTGACTCTCTCCATAGAGACATAGCATAGAAAATTTATAGTTTTTTCAGGGGCTTAATCTTGAAAACATGGCCATTGCAGAGGTGATGAGAGAGCTATTGACAGAAAATAGTTCTTAGACAAAGCTACATCATATCTGAGAACACCAAAAATGTAAACATAAGCAAATTGACAGTTCAAGTGACTATTTTCTTTCACAGCAGACTTTTACCTGAGAAAGTTTTAGAAAGTTTATCAATGTCAAGCTGTAGGGATAATAGCCAGCAGTCCTTATGCACTTGAGATTTGATTATAGCATGTGGAAGCCTGTCATAGGAATCATTTCCAAAGTGATCCACATTCATGGATTTAAACATTTCAATCAGAGGAAGTCTCATTTCTCATCACTGCTGGCATAGCTTGTCAAGAAYGACAACAAAGTCACCAGGATTTTGCTGGTCCCCAATACTCCCCAAGCATCAGACTGTGCATGGTTTGAGGAAAGAGTCCAAAAGAGAAGACTCAGGAAGGCACACTCTGCTTTGGAGGGCTCTGAGGATTGTTATTGTTTCCCCCTCTTCTGGGACTTTTAAGTCCATCTGGATATTCTAACTTGCAAGGGAACTGCAGCTAGATGCTCTACCATCCCTTATGCCACAAGCTGGAGGCATCATCACTTTGACACTTTCTTGATACTGCTTGATTGGAATGAAGGAGTTTGTTCAGGGCCTGGCATATACTTAAATGAAGGAGGCTGTGAAAATAAGGTAATTATGAAGAGATGTACAGACACTTTAGGACACTCTAAAAACATTTTTCTCTATCTTCAGATGATAAACTCTGAGTCACAAAACCACTAATAAACACTCACGGTAGCAACAAAATACTAGGGAATGCTTCCAGCTTAAATAGATAAAATCCATACCTAAAAAGACAAAAAGCCAGAAAAAAACTGCCTAGTGACACATACAACACAACTGAGAAGGGGTTCAACACATTAACCACAAGTAAGTTGGCACTGAGAAATATAGGTTACTCACATGCATGTCTTTGCAGCATTCAAAGTACAGTCACGCCACTGACAGGAATGGTCTCCAATGCTTGCCCCTCGAGGGCTCGGCAATAGGTGATCAGCAGTAAATCCCTGCACCACAATGTGGGTATTTCACTAGTAGAAAAAGTTTATGCTGYGCAAGACTTTGCTTCAAAATGCTAGAGACTGGGCCCTCGTACCTCACTGCTTACACAGCACACTTTCTGCCCTTAAAATGCTTTGATTTATTTAATCAAATGTGTAGTTATTTCTGTTGTCTGAAATACAACAGTCTCCAGTAAGATGATCTAACTAGTAAATGCTACTGGACTGAGGGGATTCCAGTTTACAACTTGCCTCCCATTCCAGTGGCAAGGAAAGATAAGAATCCACAGAGAACCCAAAGATCACCTTCTGCAACAGAAAATACCTGTTGTGCTGTTGTTTTCATTTATTCATTATTTTCTAAGATTCTATAATTACTTTTAAAGGTATCACAGTCAATTACTTCCAATTACGAGGACCATTAAAGCTAGATATGTACTAGAGTCTATAATGAGCAACAATGCAAACTTCACATAATCTACACGTTTAATGAAAAGTGCTGGTGATTAATACATACTTTGAAGACTATTTACTCATCCACATTAGATTAAAACACTAGATTTTTCGGTTCTCCTYTACACTGTTGTCAGCATTACAATCCCTTGTTGAAATTATAGGTATATTTTATCTATAAATTCATATATATAAATATGTATTTTTTTATAAATGAAACTTAAAATTACAAAATGTATATATAATAATAAGACATAATGCACAAGAGCACTTTAATGTGCTATTAGTTTTGCAGGTCACATTATAATCATATTCATTATTCCTTTTGTTTCCAAACTTGCAATTACAATTATCACCTCTACCTTGTGCTCTGGGAGTACAGTGTCTGATTAAAAAAAAATCTACTTTTTACTTCTAGAAATTCTAAAGGAAACTGCCTACTGAAGGAAACAGATGTAAGAAACACATATCTAGAAAGTGCATATCAGTTTTTTCTCTGAAAAAATAAACTGCAGTCTGAAACATTCGCTGTCCAGTGTATCCTTTATGAAAGTTGAGTTGGCTTGGCCATTCTCAGAATATTTTTACATTATCATCAGTTAATGCTGTTGGGAYAGATTCTAAAGAAAAAAAGCTCAGAAGGCAAATCATCTTTTTTAAATTATATCCTGCTGATTCATGAGGTAAATCAGTGAATGACCATGAGAAGCAAAAGTCAAATGCAACAAGAATATTCATTAAAAAGTATTAGACATTTTTATTTATTTATTTATTTATTATTTTTTAACCACGTCTAATAGTTTGGTAATTTTTTGAAACCTGAAATTTATCCAAAATTTACAGATAATGTTAAGCCATCTTCAAAGAAATTATGTCCTTGAACATATATACAGAAAAGTGATGCATCTCCAATATGTGCTATCTTTAGTAGACAAAACAGGGRACTTGCGTTCTTCGGAAGTACCATATACACCCTACCATATCCAGCTGTATCCACTGTAACTTCTACTCAGGAGGTTGGTTAAGTTGTAAAGTAATCATGATCAGCAGTAGAAGGAGACAAAGGTCCTTTAAGTCTATCCCTAAGCTTGCCTGGTTTAACTTTGTAAACCTTCAGCCAGTTAAATGCAGGRTATTTTATTTGCAACAAAAGCCTGAGTTCATTGATCAGTCTGGTAAGATGTAAGCTGAAAGATTTCCTTAGCAATCAGTTCTCATGGAAACAAATTCACCTAAATGTACCAAGCTAGAAAAATCAAAAGTAATGCAATTGTACATTGATTTTATCCTATGCCTATGCAGACACCAAGCAAACATTTGAGAAAATGTTGGGGGTAGTGTATAAAATATACACAGGGTGACAGCTTGTTTTTATTTTAACCAAATTATATTTAYTAATTATATTTACTCATTCTCAGTCCTTCTTAGATCTCTTCGCTTATTACTTTTATATTATTAAAATAAACACAGAACAAAGAAATTTTTTCAGTTGCTTACCTATGTGAATGTGAAATGATTACAGGGCCAGTCTCTCCAGTCTGAACGATATTTTTATAAAAATATTTCTGTAAGTATAATACCATCTGTTCAAAGTATCTTTTCAAAAATTGACCCGGTCACTAAAGACCAAACAAACTCCAGTTTTTGGTGTGTGTGTGTGTGTGCACATGTGCATGTGCGAGGCATCAGGGAGCCAAGCAGTGAGGGGATTTAGGTTACAAGGAGTAGACCAGAAATGCCACATCAATACTTCCACCTTTAAGGGAAAACTAATTCTGCAAAATTCACTTCTAAATAAACCATTACATGAACTAACACATGACCTCATTTACCACATAGGGCCATACCTCTAGCTGGTAATGAAACAGCCATCTCGAAGTCCTTGAGTCCTTGAGTCAATTTCATGTTTTCAACCTTCTAACTGAAGAGCATGGCAAGGACTTTAAGACATCATCAAGGACAGCAGGAATAGGTATGACAAACACACCTGGCATCCAACATCTGTGCTTCTGTACTCTGCCAAGCTTCTTCTAGCAACAATGACATGCATCCTGCAACACCAACATCTGGCTTTCCTATCCAGCCATGAACTTAAAACTAATCTGAATTTTTTTTTGTTCTTTTCTCCTTTTTTATTATCCTTCATTTTCCAGAGAAAGGATAAAGGAAAGAAAACACTGAGATACGAAGTGAAAAAAAAAAAAAAAAAAAAAGAGATGGAGACTTCTTTTTTAGTTTTGGGAGAAAAAAAGTTTCTTTTTTAGAATTCAAAATGTAAACACAAACAAACATACAAAAAAAAAAAAAAAAACCCTACCATTTCTACTTAAACTTGTTTGGAATATTCTGGCCTCAGAACACATTGCTTTTCTAACCTCTCAGCAAGCCGCTACAACATCAACTGCATTGCAGAGAATAGCTGTGAAAAGGACATATATAACCCCGAGTGATTATACAGGTATGTTAGAAGCATTCTTCCTACCCGAACTGAAGGAAGTGCAAGTGACAGATCCATTAGCAAGTGAGGCTCACAGGAAGATAGAGGCCCTGCCTGGGAGAGGCAGATGCTGAGAAAAAGGCATCAGGAAAAAAAAAAAAAAAAAAGATTTCTGTGCTTCTTTCTCTCTTTTTAAATCATAGAATTAGGATCTCTCTCTTCTACAATGGATGAACAAGACAGAGTCCATCTCATCACACTTTCCTGTGCCAGACCCTGAAATTCAGTGTTAAGTCTACTAACAGTGATAAAAGATACAACAGTAAAGAAAATGTCCTTCATTTGCAAATGAGACAGATGCTGAACTCTCAGACTTTGTAATTACTGGCAGCAAGATAAAAAAAAAAATGCAAAAGCAATCTAAGAAAGTGAACTGTTGTGTAACAGCAGCAATTCTTTCCTTGTGCTGCAGATTGGTAAACCCAAATACTGTTCAGCTAAATAAGTCCAGCATCACAGCAGACAATACATTGACTTATATCCATTAAAAATGTACTTCTAGCACATCTGAATTCATGAAGCATGCTTTCACTTACTTCCAGTGGTTCCTCAAGCAAAGTTTAGAGTGACTGCCATCCTTCCATTAAAACATTAATACATTAACCTTGTTGACTGTTAAACCAGTGGGCAAGACAAATTGAATTAGAAAAGAATGATTCACTTAAGCTAGAAGGAAAAATGGATATACTGATGTGATGTCTATGCTCAGTAGGTAACTGAATAAGCAACTGTCATTTTGATAAGTATGAATTTAACTATAATTTAGTGAGCTAAATAARTAACTCAACATAAACCAACTTGGTGTCTGTATTTCAGCAGTCAAATTTTTCCATGTTAGTGGCAAAGTTAGAAATAGTGTTTCTTAATCAACTCTGAGGTCATTCTGTAAGCTAGGACATAGTCATCATTTACCAAAAAACTTTACCATCCTCAACCCCAGCTTTTCCCAACTCATGAAACAGAAAGCCATGAGTGGGTAGATTTAGCTGATGGTAGAAGTGTGGTCCTGCATATTTTTCTGCCATTCCAGACTTTGCATCCCTTCTACATGCCTGGGAGGTCCTTGCGAACTTCCTAAACTTGGTTCTCCATCAGTAAAACTTGAATATTCCTGTCAGAAGACGTTTAAATAAACWCTCTGTCTGATAGTGCTAATATGTACTTAATGAAATATGATGAGTTATTTGTTTAATCAAGAAAATATTTAATTCACATGCTTGGAGAAATTAAACAGAACAAATAAGCTTATGGAGAATAACTTGTACCTATTCTGATGTTGGAGCTCCTAACAGGGGAGCCCTCTTTACACATATAAAAATACTTTCTGTAAACAAGTGCTAATTTTATATTTAGGAAGAAATACATCTTTATTCATATACAGTGTGTCTTTAGCCAATTTTTTTTGACAGATTTCAAATCCAAACCCTTTCCCATACAGATGTACAGTGCTTTCCAACCATGCAAAAAATAATACTACTAACAGCACCTAGGAACTTTAGGCCTCTCAGAAGTTGACAACATCAAATCCTGGAAACTTAGCAATAAAGATGTGATAGAGCCTTGACCCAACACAATTGGCATGACTGTGACGGATACGCTCCTTTYCCAGCTCAGCCTGGCCTGTACCTTACATGCAGCCCTGTTCAGTTGCTAACCACCAGCGATTTATCTAATCCTGGTAGGCGCCACCATCCTGATTTCTTCTGCCACTTAGACTCAACATAACRTTCCTGAAGGCTGCATCCCAAAGGGGCGGTAAGGCTAATRCACTAGCCAATGGGCCTCTGAAATGAAAGAATGACTATAMGTYAATYATCTTATCCTATAAATATGCRGACAGCCCGAGAGCCCTTTGAGCTCTCCTGACACGACTGCGGCCTGCACAGCAGGATCTCCCCTTGAGCAGGGACGCCTCTCAACGTTACTCCTCGAGGCTGAGAGACCCCCGCCTTCCCATGACAGATTTGTGGTAAGTGAACATAGCGCGCTCTTTTAACTTTACTTTGTAACTGTGCACAAGAACCCTTCGTCATAAACCGTTGACCAGGTCTGGGACTAGGATTGGATCCAGCCGCACCCAGACTCCTCTCAGAAGGAGCCTGGAAAGCAAGGGGGTCCAATCTGAAGCTCGTGACCCAACGGGAGGGTATCCCAAGATAATTGTGTATTATCTTGAGCCTCCATGCAGTGAATAATAAGTGACCTTGCCATAGAATCTCGTGAAATCATTGTCCATATCAATAAACCCTATTGTTATTTCTTTCATATGAGTGAGGTGCATTTTATCACTCACCCCTGCCACCACTCGTTCCATGACAATGACTCAGGACCAGAAACTGCCTTTTTGATCCAAGGCAAAGACAGTCCATTTAAAGTCAAATACCAAGAAGAGTTATAGGGAATTTTAAAGTCCCCCTCCACGACATACTTCAAGCAATGAGAACATCTTTATTTTTTCAAAACTATGAAAACTATAGTTATTTTTGCAGTACTGAAAATCCAGAATACCCACAAAGAGAAACATGCACACAATTCCTAAGCATTCTGAGTATCCCAAGAGTCTTGCTAATTAAAACCTGCTCAAGGCAATGGAAGATGTTTGATAATAATTGCAATAAGATTAATACCAGAAATAGAACAAGATACTCAAGGAATTGAATATCATATTGATACAACAGAAGGAATGCTTCTGGTTGTTTCCTGAACAAACTCTTTATTTATTGTAAGAGATACTACTAAGAGTGAAAAAATTTTGACTTTACCATTATCATTTCTACACATTTTATATTTTTTTTTGCTACTTCTTATTACTTCTGTATCCAGAAAAGGTACTGCTCCCACAAAGTCATACTCACATGCTTTCTGAGCTTCCATAACAAATTCAACAAATCATGAAAGGGAAGAATGAATACATTCTCAAACATCAGGGCCTTACTAATGATTTGAAGTTGATAATTTCAAGCTAATAGGAACAAGCATAAAGGATATTTCAAACAGCATTACCTTGATCTTGCTTTGGACAGTTATCATGCAGTTCTTCATTCAAGAGAAGGTTTCTTACCCCATCCTTTATTTGTAAATACCAACAAGATATTTTAAAAAATTATAAATATTGCAGATAGCAGCAACACTGAGTTACTGTCAACAGCAACTACATCTTCCCACCACTTCTTAAAGTGACATCTAGTAACACTAAATGAAAGGTGTGATTAGATGGGCCATAATCATTCTGAAGAGAGGTAAAAGAGAAAAAGATTATTGCTCATCAATTTCTTTCAGATCTGTTGGAAAACAGTGATTATAGCAAATCAGAAAGACTTTCTGAAGGTTCCCTCCCCATATACATATATTTAATCCACTGAGCCTCCATTCTATTTTAATACTTAAATATTGGCTTTTGTTCTCATCACCTGTAGTTTAAATCAGTCTTTAGTTAGATGCATGACTCTTACTTCAACTGCCCTGTTTACTTCATCATTTTTTTCTTCCTATCCTATCAGGATACTTCCTGATACAGGACTTTTTCTGTATCAATATAACAATCATCTGTTGTACCACAGCAGTGGTCAATAATATTCATTAACATTTAGTGCATTTGTCAGGGTGACACTGTCTGCAACTTGAAATGAACATAATTAAATACATAAAACAAGATCTCTCTGCATTTAATGTGGACACAAACAATGGCATCAGTTAATGCTGAGAGATAGAAAGTTAAGATCATCATTATTTTATAAAAATATCTGCAATGAAAGAATAAAATGACAGGTAAATTTGTAATAGAATATCAATCTAAAGTTTTTTGATTACATTGCAGCAGAGCTGCAGTGAGGAAAAATGCATATTTTGAACCTGCACAGCACTATAGGAGGCAACTTGTGCAGTAGTATAAAACTGTTCTTCACATAGTACAATACAGCTATCTTTGTCAGCAAGAAATATTTGAAATAATTGCAAACAGCTAGGATGAGGTCATATAAATCTCCCTGGACAGAGTGCGAGAGTTCTGTGAACGGAGGTCTGATCATTTACAATCAGCAAGGCTAGTGAGAGTTTGTCTTTGACACGACTAGAAACAGGACCAATTCCAATGTTCACTATCCCTGACTTCTCTCAAAAGTAGTTACTTTGCATTTGACCCAGTGCTTAAGATAATCAATTTTTCATTTAATTAACTAAATTGAAAATTTACAGGCTGAACCTTAATTAATATTAATCCTACATCAAATACCAGCACTGCAAAAGACACTTCATAGCCATTATTCAGTAATAAACAAGAATCAGCAATAAAAGAGATGATTTTAGTTGTGCATTCTGTGCCACYAATAACATCATTGTGAATTTTAAGTGCACAAAGGACAACTTAAGAACTAAATAAGATCCAAGATAGCACAATTAAGCAAATTCTAGTACTATTCTCCCAAATTAATGACTACAACTACATACATATACACATCTGCAGGTGTTGAATTAGAGACTTAAGGAGCAGAACTATAAATTARTATCTCTCCTTCATTGTGCAAGGTTATACTTTTTATCAATTTATAAATTCAAAGAATCACAGAATGGTCGAGGTTGTAAGGGACCTCTAGAGATCATCTAGTCCATCCCCCTGCTCCAGCAGGGACACCCAGAGCACAGGACACAGGGTGGCATCCAGGTGGGTTTTGAAGACCTCCAGAGAAGGAGACTCCACAACCTCTCTGGGCAGCCTGTGCCACTGCTCTGTCACCCTCACAGTGAAGAAGCTCTTCCTCACATGCAGATGCAACTTCCTGTGTTTCAACTTGTACCCATTATCCCTTGTCCTATAACTGGTCACCATCGAGAAGAGTTCAGCACCATCCTTCCTACATTCTCCTCTCAGGTTGTCATACATGTTGATAAGATCCCCTCTCAACCTTCCATTCTCCAGGGAAAAGAAGCCCAACTCACTCAGTCTTTCCTCATATGACAGATGCTCCACTCCCTTAAACATTTTTGTTGCCGTCCGCTGGCCCCTCTCTAGAAGCTCCACATCCCTCTTGTACTGGTACCTCCTACTGGTATCTCTACTGTACTGATACCTCTGCAGATCCAAAAAATAGTGCAGAAGTGGACAATTAATTGCCATACTCAAGGGGGAAAAAAAAAAAAAAAAAAAAAGTGAATAACTTATTTTCTTTCTATTTGATTGCTCAGAAAAAAATGATCAGCATTATGATCCACATGGAGATGGAACTGCCTGTGTTTCAATTTATACCCATTACCCCTTGTCCTATCACTGGCCACCACCAAGTTTGGCCCCTACATTCTCTCCTCAGGTACTTGTACATGTTGATAAGATCCCCTCTCAACCTTCTMTTCTTTASGCTGAACAAGCCCAGCTCACTTAGTCTTTCCTCATAAGACAGATGATTCAGTTTCTTAATCATCTTTGTTGCTSTCCGCTGGGCCCTCTCTAGAAGCTCCACATCCCTCTTGTATGGGGGAGCTCAGAACTGCTGGACATTGTGACTTTTTTTCTATAAATTTCTATAATTTTCTAATAATTGCTACAAATTTCTAATTGCTATAAATTGTGACTCTTTTTTTTCTATAAAGAGTCTAGATCTTCTTCTGGTAATGGGGGACATTTATTTTTTGGGAGTCTTATAGATTTATGAGCTCTTTCAATTTTGAAGACTAGGAAAGCAAAAGTGAAATGTTATCAGCAATGTCAAGGGAAGGCAGASTTTAGATGCAAGTAAAGTTATATTTTGTCTCAGAAAGACTTCTGCATCTTTTTAAATAAAATGAGTGCTATCATTAAAGGACCTACTAACTCTAAACCCTCAGAGGAAATCTGAGTCACCTGGAAACTTCCCAAGATTTTCACTTCTGCACTGGTTTGACTCATATTAATTTTAAAAGAGCTAACTTTGAGCACTTTTTTTTCATTGACAATATCCTCTACATTTCCCAGATTAGCAACAYAAGCATCAGCTTTTCTGCTTTTTCTCATGAAATAATTTTAACACTTGTGGGATCACAGCTAAAGCTTCAGGATGCTCTTACTCATGACTGCATGTATCAGTATAAAACATACTAGAACAGGCATAACTGATTACACTTTAATTAGAAACATGTGCATTGACAGATTGCATTACAATCAAAATCTTGTTATGGACGAAAGGTACATACATATGGATATAAGAATTTATTGTCAGTTGATAATTTTTAATCATCTAATCAGCCAGCAAAATATCTAATTAATATATACCTCCTTAGTAATTCAGTTTAAATTGCTATAYAGGACTCTCTCTTGACCTCAAAGCTGTGCTTACCATGCAAACATTGCTCTGGGTGCTGCAGATGGTCTTTTCATGCTTCCACCAGAAGAGCAATTAAGGGCTTCCAGGGGTTGTCAGCATCCTGACCACTGACTGATTGCAGTGGTGTTGGTAGRGGTCTTTTTCACCTCAGTCTTGGCATCATCATGGGGATGTTCCTTATCAAAGTTTGCTTCCTCGTTACTGGATCACAGACTCAGTTTCCACAACCTCCTGTGCAGCCTCAGTGAAAACCAAGAGTTGTTTGGCAGAAATTGATTAAAGGAGGCTCGTCAGCACTTTTACTATGTTTGCATTCACAGAGCTTATGCTCAGCCACATTAGGCAATAGTCATCTGACCACTAGGTAATAATTAAAATTAATAATAATTAATAATAATAATAATAATAATAATAATAAACAAACATACCAGGGTAAACCTACACATGCCCTGAGATCCTGCACTATCAGATGAATACAAAACCTTCTGTCTTTTACTAGTACTGGTAATTAGTCAGACTAAAATTATGAATGTGTTACTGCCCAGAATGTGTTAATGGCCAGGAGAAAATAATYTATTTACATGTTACCTGGGTGTACTGCAGAAAAAGTACATCAAGACAAATGTTTAAAGAACAGTTTTCCTCCTCCTGCATAACTGAAATTAGTATAACAACACTAAGACTTACCTTGCAAARAATATTTCACACACTGCACAACCCAAGACTTCATTATTTCAAAATGTCAGGAAAATTCATGAATGCTGTCATGCTCAAAACATAAAGTCTGTAGTTGGTAATATTACAAAATCCTCCCTACCTCATGAAATCAGACAGTTAAGGCATCTAACCTTGCATTCTCCTCACACCAGTTGAACATATAAAGGATATGGACAAGACAAAATCATCACAAAACAATTTTTGAATATGTGTGTATGTTAATACTAATCCCAAAAGTGGCTTTCACGACTACAAAAAAAGTATAAGTGAGACAAACAACTGATGRAACAGAAAAGAGGTTTATTTTTGTGCCCTTGAACAAATACAGTCAATACATTTCTGATATGCTCAAAGCTGTAGAGGTATGGAGGTCAGTAGCACTTCAGAAGCAAATARATAACATAGAATATTATATACAATGTTCATTATTCTCAGAAAATTATCTTTATATACATTTCTCTACTAGCTTCTATTTATTCATATAATGTTCCATGAAAAAAATACTGAATGATCCAATAAATGATTTTCGTAATGCCTAACAGATTTATATAATGTTTTCCAAAAAATGAGGAAAAAAAAAAATCTCAAAGTCATGCTGCTCTTTCAATTCAAAACGAATATTGCTATTTACAAAAATAAGCATTTATTGTCTTCAATTTTTTAATATTCTAGCCAGTGGGATAAAATATTAAGTTGTTGTTCTGAGATAAATACAAACATGTGCTCATTTGCTTTCTTGAATGGTGGCTTCYTGAATTGGAAATCAAGATAAAGGAACATAAAAAGTGTTTTTTTTCCCAGATCAATTACCTTGAAAATTGCTGCAAATATAAGTGGTTTTATTACCCTTTAAGACAACTAGCCATGCTGTCTCATAATCCTGCATGTATTCAGTCAAAGATATATTTATTATGTGAAGTTTAGWTTTGGAAGAACAAGTACTAAGACTTTTAGTGGTAATGAATGATATAGAAGCACACAATCATTAAGGTTGGAAGGGACCTCTAGAGATCATCTAGTCCAACCTYCCTGCTCAAGCAGAGACATCCAGAGCACAGGGCACAGGGTGTTATCCGGACAGGTTTGGAAGATCTCCAGAGAAGGAGACTCCACAACCTCTCTGGGCAGCCTGTGCCACTGCTCTGTCACCCTCACAGTGAAGAAGCTCTTCCTCACATGCAGATGCAACTTCCTGTGTTTCAACTTGTACCCATTATCCCTTGTCCTATAACTGGTCACCATCGAGAAGAGTTCAGCACCATCCTTCCTACATTCTCCTCTCAGGTTGTCGTACATGTTGATAAGATCCCCTCTCAACCTTCCATTCTCCAGGGAAAAGAAGCCCAACTCACTCAGTCTTTCCTCATATGACAGATGCTCCACTCCCTTAAACATTTTTRTTGCTGTCCGCTGGCCCCTCTCTAGAAGCTCCACATCCCTCTTGTACTGGTACCTCCTACTRGTATCTCTACTGTACTGATACCTCTGCAGATCCAAAAATAATGCAGAAGTGGACAATTAATTGCCATACTCAAGGCGAAAAAAAAAAAAAAAAAAAGTGAATAACTTATTTTCTTTCTATTTGATTGCTCAGAAAAAAATGATCAGCATTACTCCTCAGATTGCATGCTACTATATATTATGTTGAAGTGAGAAAATGAATCATTTTCTTACTCTCATGAAACTTTAAAATGAACTACTAAAACTGTAAAAAAATAAAAAGTCTGATTTCAACAATATTTTAATATTTTTTAAAATAAATTAAATGGCCTATATACTCCAGATATTCTATTTAATGAATAAAATTCACCGCAGTTGATTTGAAATCTTACCTACTAACTTCCCTTGCTAATTAAACCCCTCCGGTCTCTCCAGAAGCTCACATATGGAACTTAAGACAGATTAGTCCAAAGAATCATGCTTAAAATGTTGTTTTCACACATAGATTGATCAAATACCACATGATTTGTTTCTACCTGACACATGAAGATAAATTGAAGGATATGCATAGGATATAACAAGTTTGGAATACGATAGATCTTGAGTAAACTTGGATAAACAGAAGCAATCAGACTGTATCCCTCTTCGAAACATCTCAGGTCACAGAACAATAATGGAACCAAGTTTTGAAGACGTGCTTATTTTCTTAGAACAGCAGGATTAGTCATCTTCAACATTATCATAAGAGAGGAGGCTATGTGCACTGAACAGATTTCTGAAAGGTTCAGAATACTAGGAAGTTGGATCAAGATACATACTGAGAGGTTGGACCAGAACAATCCTGGTGACTTCCCTGAAATATGCAAATCCAGTCAATTTCAACTCCTTATACAGTCTTCCCACCCTGTACAAAATTACTTAACTAATTGGACTAAATTAGCATAATCAAACTATAATTAATAACTAAATTATTACAACTATATATTATAGCTATTAACTATAATTAATAGTGAGGAATTCTCAGGAAGCTAGTGTGCACCTTAGAGACCCCACAAGGACTAGCTCCTAACATTACAAGGTTCATCAGGTGGTTGGCAACCCAAAAGACATGGAAATCCTTCCCATCTAAGTTTGTAAATGACATTATAAAATGTAGAAGAGAACAGGTCATAAATCTAGAGCAGTCTCCATTTTTTATTCAGGTGGACAGATTAAAACATTGCATGCATTATGGCAACACATAATGTTAATGTAAGTAGTACTTACCAAATGGAGAAATTGGAAACAGTGACCTGAAGAATGAATAGGAACTTGGAAGAGAAAAGATATTCTTACCTCTGCATTTTCACCAGTGCAGAAGTTACTAAAATGCTGGATCCTWCAGTGTTCAAATTTAAAAAAATAKTTGGAGAAGGGAACTGGAGAATATGAGATGAAGTTACTTCCAGCTATTTATTCTGCTWAAAAAAAAAAGTGTTTTACCTTTGTATTTGTTCATATATAAGTACTTGTGTGTATTCATTATTTGATGGGAAATTAATTAATAATGTGAGGCTTTTTATTTTGCAGATATAAGATACAATTACCTGGAAGTTGAAAGTGAATCAGTTTCTACTCAGTGTAAGTTGTCAACAACGAACTCGATAGCAGTGTCCACTGAAAGATTTTCAATGAATAGATTTTGGTAAAAAAAAAAAAAAAGGTCATTTTGTTCTAACGATAAATTGCTTAGGTGTGTTGAATTCAATAGGATTGGTGGGGAAGGGAAGAAATGTGTGTGTGTGTGTGTATATATATATCTACATTTATATATATACACATATATATACACACACAAAACATATATATTATATATATGTATATAATGTCAGGTCCTGTCATTTTTTGCTATTCTAGCTTCCAAGCCTTAAGGAACCAATCTCAAATAAAAGGCCATGTAAAGATAATGTTCTGTGGACCTACTGGAGTTTTCTATATTGACTTGCTCCAAACACAACACAAAAGATATTAAATTTTCATCTTGATTTAGTACAAAGCAAATGAACACCCCCATTTTTCAGATATAATTATTAAATAAATATGGAAGATTTATCATAATTAAAGATTTTAAAATAAAGAGGAAATACTTTCTCAAAAAAGYATCTTCTAAGTAAGCCTCAGATTCCAGACTTGAAATAGATTCAGGAAAACCTAATATGCTTCTGAAAGTTAGAATAAGTCACAGTGTTTCTTCTTTTATCTTTAAAAAGATTTTTTAAGTAAAAGAAAAACATATCAGTTAGGGTAGGACAGAACTTTAACTTCTCCTTAAATTTTTTTCCCCTGTTCCTGAAGGAGGAGAAGCCACATACCACCTCCTAAATGACACAGTTTCAATTAGGATTAAAATGACTTGTCAACTCATGCATACAGTGAGAAGGGAGACGAGAAACCGCAGCCTTTCTTCCTGCCTCATATAATATGGATACCCTTTTTTAGCACTAAAGGCTAAGTTTATCTTAATTCTTTTAGTTATTGTTGTTTTAATATTTTTATTTTTACAGTTACAGGTAGAGAAAATATGAATTCTCGTAGATAACCATGCTTCTGAAACTCAGCTCATTCTCACAGTTTATGTATTTCATATTATTACATCTTAATGTATTATTATTTATATTATAATGTCTTTTGCACAGACGTCTAGCCAAAAGTATATAGATGCCACAAAATCAATGGGATGCTTTAATTTAGAAATAGTACTTATATGTCTGCTATCCTCATGCTCAGTGACTCTTCAGTTCTTTTACAGCACTTTTCAAGAAGTTCAGCCAGCTATATGAAATTATGAAAAAAAATCAGACAAATGTTTGAAATTTAGCATCGTTAAAATAAAGTAAAAGACAAGAATTCTAATAAAAACTCTTAAACTTATGAGCTCTATTTCATTTACCAATATAAGCAAACATCTTATGAATATTTGAAATAGATTATTATTATTATTGAACTTATAGAATTGGAACAAAAAAAAATTCTTCAATATTTTAAACCAAAATGCATTGCAATTATCATATTTCTTATTGTAAGTCTGAATACGATGGCCAAAAATTTAGGATTTTAAATTTCTTTTAAGTTGCATTTTGGTATGAAATATGGGTTTTTTTCTTCTCTGMCAGACAGCTGGCTTAAGCAGTCAAGATCTGGTAATAATGATCCATAATGAGGACAGTTATAGTAATCTGAATTATTCTTTTCTTTTTTAATTATTAGTTCTAAGCATTACAAAACATATTAGCTATTACAGTTCAGGAAACAGTACAGGATCTAAAAAATTCTACTGTTTTTCAGTAATACTTAATCCCTTTCCCTTTCTCAAGGCAAAATAACTAAAATAGCAATCATATATTGACAGTAAGAGTTTTATTACTGACAATCATTTTTCAACAAGATCCTTCATCACTCCAGAAGATCTGCAAATTTTTAGGAGCTGCCCTGAGAGCAGAGACAGTACCCAGTGAAAATGAGAAATATGGATGGTATAAAGGATTAGGAACATAATATCACAAAGGAATAGCCCCAGTAGTTAGATGCCTGGTCAAGCATTCTTACTTTGATGAATGCATGATAACAAACTACAAAAATCATGAGTTCAAAATCATTCTTTCAAGAGGGAATGCCAGGCAGATTTTCCCCTTCAGAAAATGACTCCTGGAAAACAGATAKGTAGTGTTCGCTCTAATCAAAATTTTAGCTCACCTCATTGTTATTTGTAAATAGAAATAGCAAAGTAATTCTATGTATGACTTAAGTCTTCTTTGCAAAARAAGCACTAATTGCCCAGCATCGTCCTGTCCAGCACTAATTATTATTTATTAGTATTGTGTTGGTCCATGAAGTCCTTGTCATGAGTTAGGGTCCCATTCTAAGTAATACTAAAAAAAAAAACACATAACAAGATGGTGCCTATCTAAAATTTTACAAAAAAACCCTTACAAGCTGAAAGAGTAAGATGGGATAGACAGATGGGTACAGACCGGTAGTGGAGTAAATGTAAATAAGGAGACAGCAGTTATTACTATGATAGGGAAAAATAAGATGTTGTAAAATTCCCATATATTTTATAAGAAAAGGGAAATTTAAGAAGAAATTCTTAAGAATAGGCCTGGGGCTGCTCCTAGCAAATTCTTGTGAAAGGCAACATATCCATAAAGGAGAAGTTTGCTACTTTGACACAATTACTGTGTGGTTGATAGGGATGAGACTGAGAGCTGATGAGAAAGAAAATTGATATGTCTGTGCAGATGGTGAGAAATAAGGAGAATGATAAGAAGAGCTGCCAGCTTGTTTCCTGCAATAGAAAACAAACAACAACAACAACAACAAMAAAAAACAGAATTACAAGAAGGGAGGCATGACAAAACTGAAGTAGAGAACAAGATTATATTTGTCAAGCCCCAAGACTGATAATCAAGATGCTAGATGACAACAGCACTACCTCCAAAAATATTAATTTGAATATCAGAAAGTAAAGTGGCCTCAACTAAGGAAAAGTGTGTGTAAAAGCTTGAGTAAAGAGTTAAACAATTACTTGGTAGCATGAAGAATATTTCCAGAACAATATTCCCAATTCTGTGACAAAGATTGTTTCTTGGTTGTGAAAGAGTCCTCCCTTGCAAACTATAGGAATAAGCCTCAAGAAGGCATTCTTTACAGTTGTTACAGCCTTCCAGKACTTACTAAAATTTCCATATGCCCAGTCCTCCTCCAGTCCCCAAATTGCCCCCAARACAAAAGAAATGCAAATACTAAACATTTTTTTTTTTCTAAATTTTCCTCGGTTGGGTAAAARGAGTTAAAGACAAGTATATTCTGAAATCCTTAGGGAACAATGAAGTTCTCTATTTTGGTGACAACATTTAATTTTTTAAACAGATTTGAGATGGTGTATGGCTTCGCCTGAGCCTAGAATTTAAAACTGAGTACACACTCAGTGCAGACACTACATTTCATTGATAGTCCAAAAGCAGACAACTTATCCTTCATTCTTCAGCTGCAAATAGGGTACATTATGTCTTTGGACTGAGGACAGTTGCAAAAATCCCATGTTATGGCAGAAATTATGCATTGTAACCAGAATTACAGCAATGTACTACAAGTTATTTTCTGATGGTGTCCAGTAGATACAATAACTTGGCAATAGAGGAATGTCATAGAAGGTTGTAGTAGCTTTACCAGTTAATACAAAATAGAGAAGAAAAAGAACAATGATACATTTGAAAGCCATCTTTGTAGAGTAAGCCAATGCTGCCTCTGACACATMAAAGCATCACAATTTCAGAAATTTCTAACTCTGTAGAAGAGGAAAAGGGAATATTGCAAAATAAGAGTAGAGTTTAGTTTTAAAAGAGTTTTGCCTGATTAAATTCAAGGTCCTGTCCTTCATAGAGGAATCTGCTGGTATCTGTTTTGAAGAGAGAAGGGAAAAGCACCTCTAGTTTGTGAAAAGGATGAGCTGGTTTAGCTCTTTGCCTAATTTCTTTTACTTTCTGAGGCAGTGAGAGCCACTCCAAATGGGATAAGCAAGCAGTTGCATTTCCAATAAAAATCCTCTACTTGCATTTTTTATAACCAGCATGTGCAGCACCATCCTGACCATCTAGCAGATCAGTACATATCAGGTGCTCAGGTTTTTCTATCATGCCACAGAACGAGTGAGGAATAAGTGTGGAGCCACTCAATCATCTAAACATCATGATACAACCTCCAAAAGCAGCTAGATGGACAGTTTCCATTCACTAACACTAGGCWCTAAAGTTTTGGAAGCTTTGTAAGATATGAACACGTACCTCTTGCCACTCCATCCCCTAATATTCCTCCTTGAACACTGCTACAGTCTCCTTGGGGGAGTATTTGATGCCAGACTCTCCTCTATCACGACACCCGTTGGTGAATCAGATCCAGTGAATATGAACTTTCAGATACACTAAATGTATCTTAGTATTTATGATCTTGATTTTTAGCTTATTTCCAGGAGTCATTAAAAAAAAAAAAAGAAAAGATTATAGTTTCTCAGAGCTAGATTGATCTTATCATAACACTAAACACAGTGCTTTAGCCTATGCTGCTGTGCAGGAGATTGTGCAATGCTGCTAATTCATTTTATATAGCAAACAGAGAAGGAAAAATAACCTCCACTTCAGGAGGGAACTTTGTAATTTGTCTCCACTTATCATAAGTTATCAAATATTGTTTGTCCTCATAATCAAGTAACACAGTTTCCACATTAAAGGGCAATTTGTGTACTACACCAATCTATATYTTCTTGCAACATAAGTAGTACTAAAAAGACAACTGCATTAACAGCTAAATTAAACTGAGGAGCTTAATCAACCTAGAAACAGCTTAAGGAACTCCTGAGACAAGAGAAGATAATTAATAGCATTCCAAACCTATGCCCATCTGTTTTAAAGAAAGGTGACCTCTCTTATACCAAGAATCTTTAGAATTTCTCTTAAAATAATTCYTCCTGTTTCTTAGGAAGTAAATTCTGTTATGCATCACCATTAGTCTGGATCCAGTTTTTAGCACTTGTTAGTATTTGTAGTGTTATTACACTCTGTGAGAAAATTCATCACAATCTTGTGATTGCAGTATGAAAACATACTACTTTCATTTTTTTCCCCCCACCTACTTTCTGTGAAAGTCAGAATAATTACTGGCAGTGATACTAACGACAACACTTATCTTACTATGAAGTGACAGATTTCATTTTAGACAAAATACTTTGGAGTAAGGGGATGCTAATTATTTTGTTTCAATACAAATAGGAACCTACATTTCAGAATATTGCATCTGAATACAGAGCTGTTKCAGTCTTCTGTAATCTTGGAGAATGGCAATGAAGGAAAATCAGCAAAATGAAGGAAAATCAACAAAAAATGAAGCAAATTACTGAGACCAATAGAAACCGCAGGATTTAATACATCTTTAATTAAAAAAAAAAAAGTTCTGTATTTTCAGATTTTTCTTGATCAACTTTGCAACGTTTAAATTCTTTTAACACAGAGATTTTAAGGATTCATTGCTTATGCAATATTGGTACACATAAAACTTCATAGTCAGATACAAAATCTTCTAATTCAAAGAAGGTTTTTCATCCTGGCTAAGAATTTCCATCCTAGACTTTCTTCTACACTACAACACTGACTTTTGGTGATCCTGTCTTCAAGTTTTCCCCATAATCTTTGCTCAGAAAAAAGATCTATTTGCAAATGAAGTTGATGAGCAATCCTTTTAATTGCTGTTACAGTAAAATTAGTCACTAGACTTTGGGCTACAGTAGTGAAAACGGCGTCTTTTGTTCCCATTATAGCGGTTCAAACCAGCTGCAGCATTCGTTCAAGTGACTTGGTTGYCAGTAATCATAACCAGGTGCTTATTAAAGGCCTCCATTCATTAACAGACTTTAATCACATCATTTCAGAAGCATCCATCACTGTTACATAACATTACCCACCCCACTGCTTATAGAGGTGCTGAAACATCACTTTTGAACAATGCCAGTGTTTCATGTTGCATTGTAGCTCTACAAAACATCAGCAAAATGAGTCTTCAATGACTGGCAAAGTGATCGACAGGCCCTTAGATTTTTCATGTTCCCAAGTGGCAGAGGTTGAAGTTTCAGGCTACAAATGAAATATACATGATTCATTCCTCAGCTAATTATTTGTCAGTATATTAATAAATCACATCAATCCCTGCAAGGCTATCTAAATTTAGAARGTTCATGAGATGTAATACATAATTAATACCCTTAGATTGGATGGCTTAAAGGCAAGTGATTTCCTGATCTCATATGAAGTAGAKAGCATTTATCATTGTTGCACATGTAAGGAATTGCCAGTAAGCCTGCTTTCTTAGCATGTGTATAAATGACCCTGTCACCTATTTGGGTTCATGAGTAGAAAACAGAAAATACATATATTTTCAAAGCTGTATTTTCAAAGGTCCAGGCAGTAATACATTTAGCATGCTTAAGGACAAAAAATACTATATATGAACATATGGATAAAGAATTGAAGTTCTAGAATAAATTCAATAGAAGTTTTACCACTGACATCAGGATAGTGTTATCAGGTCACACAACCACCATGCATACAAATATGCAAATATTTGTTTGTAAAAGTCTCCAGTCTTTATGGGTGTGACTTCAAGTTCTCCAAGTTCTCATCTCACCTCTCAAAATGATCCACTGCAGCCTTTTCAGATGATGTTCCTTACATCCTGATAATTGATATCGAGCTACGAAAAAAGGTGTTTCAGACCTCTTTCCTCCTAATCATCGTGCATAACCATGCAGCCTGCTGTGAAACAGATCTTCACTACCACGTTTACTTTTTCCATACCTATGCCAAAGTTTGTGCCACCATTCATGACCTAGTCACACTCCCCAAACTATTAACTCCCTATTAGCTCCCCAAAACTCCTCAAATTCACAACTCAAAATGTTTTGAAAACCAATAGTTAAAAGAGTCTTTTCTCCTGCCAAAAGCTTTCAGACTGATCTCTCATAAGCTAAGAAGTCATGAAGAAATTTAGAACCACTTGTTAAAATGCAAGCAAGGGTGACCAATTGCACAACCTCTCTTGTGTGACCATACAACTCTGAAAACACAGAAAACAAGCAGAAAAGGTATTGAGCAGATCACAAATTAGAATACGAAAAAAATGTATTCAACTTTTTACTATACCAATCTCACATAACCACAGAAGACTTCAAGGACAGTTTATTGTTCAAGGTAAAACTACCTGATTTTCTATGTTTACAGTTGCTGAGATGTCAAATAGAATTGAAATAGAATTCTATTTGAAATAGAATTATCAGTTCCTCATTACATACTAGAGGAAATGGTCTTCAAAAACTTTCTTCTGTAATTGGACATATTTTTAGCTGTTGCAACTTAGGCTGCTCGTTAACTGTGTGGATAGGTATACATTCAGTATTTAATTTAGATGTAAGAGCAGCAGATAAGAGGCTCATCTCACTAAAACCTTGCATTCCACTGAGAYATGTAGCTATACTAGGCATCTCATCTCTGAATTAACCTGACTTCAGCAGTCTTCTCCCTGGCTTAAATATATACAATCATACCAAATATATACAATCATATCCCACAAATATTCATGCAGCATGCTGATAAAAAGTAATTTTCAGGTTCTTGCTATGACCGAGTCACTTCTACAGCTGCTTTTCTTCACTAGCTCCCTCCCTCCTATCTCAAATATATGCCTAACCCCTGTTTTTCAGTTTTGATTTTTTTTTAATGCTTTCACACTACCTCATGTGCTGTCTCTGTGTTTCAGTGGGACTTTTGCTATATTCAGTGTATTAATGGTGGAGGTCCACGAGCTTTACTATAGCTTCTTACTCAAAACACTACCATCTGTTGAACACAGGTAAAAAGACCAAAGTATGAAGCACTGTCATGCTCTGTCATACAAATAAGGCAATTTCTTTAGCTCTGCTTGGTCCCTTATCTTGATAGTATTCTAGGAGACAAATCTCCCCTACTAGGTTTAATAATATATATGCCTTTTTTCCCCTAATACATTTAATAATATGTATGCTTTTCCTTTATGCAACTGATACTGGGACTGCAAGAAAGAGTTTTCATTCAGTTCTGGTTTTGATCAATATTTTCAAAATACTCTACCCCAAAATTGAAGTTTTAGATTCTTCCTTTGTGAGCTCTGTAACCAAAAATATCATTTTTATCTATACCTGTATTTGTCATTATAATACCAAGAGTGCAAAGTAAATGATTTAATCAACAAATCGAAGGTAAACTTACTCCCATGCTGTCCCTTCACTGATACATTATTCATGATCTGTTCATGGACCATATATTATACCACAAATCAAATAAAAAAAGAATGCATTGCTATTTGATATAAATGTCTGTAAAAACTGTCCAATAAAGGGATAACCTGCTAATAACTTTTAGTTAGTTTTCCTCTTCTGATGAAAGTCAGAARTCTGTAATATAGGTTGATAAAAGAGAGGAATCATTTCTTAACTGGATAGTGCAGTTATCAACTTTGAAGTACTGAGAATAATTTTTATCTCTTTTCCGTTGTTTATAGATTTTACACTGCAGAAATATTAAGAAAACAGATATTCAACAACGCTTTCAGAGATACATCTTTAGAGATATCAGCACCTACACATGGAATATAATTATAAAAGTAGTGTACCTGAAAGTGATGGACCAAGTTCTTTAATCTCTCTTTCTCTTTTCAGCTAGAAAGGTAAGATCAGAAGCTTCAAAAGTTCCAGTTTACTGCCTGGAGGAAAAAGGAATCATTGTTGCGTTCTGCAATTGTAAAGAAGATTTATTTTAGGATAGATTGGAGGGTAACATAATAAGAAAATGGTGAGAATAACATAGGAATGRAAAACAATGTGAAAGAAAGGATTATGGAGATTAGGATATTTTGTTTGGGATTTTTGTACTGAGGCAAAACATGCCAATCTTTTTAAATTGTCTGTGTGTACCTTGTTGTATATTCATTCTGGCTTACTGAACTTCTCAGGCACATTCAGATTGGCATTAAAATGCATGTGCTACCTAATAGCTCTCCTGGGCTAATCTTCCTATCCAAAATAGAATTCCAAAATAAGCAAGGTACTCAGTCATGGAGGAGACAGTGACGCATCATAGAAGTGTAATCCAACCAGTGAACAACTCCATAAGAAAGAATATCAAAACTACATAATCTCTGAATGAAAAATACTGACTCAAAGTAAAATTCCTAGGAGAGTAGTTTCAGCAAACAAAAACAGTTTGATGAAAGTGAAAAGTCTCCAGAATGAAACATTCCTACATTTTTCCTCAGCATAGAAGTTGAAAGAAAGCTGTTCTCTGGATATATATTACCTTGTAAAAATCTACATTTTCTACTGAAAAATCAATGTGATGGAAAATAACAAATCAGTCAGAGAATCTTCTTATTACTAGAGGTATGACTTTTTATTTGCATTTTCCCAAAATATATTCATGCCAGAGAGTTTTTCTCCTAAGATGGATCAGGTTTTACATGCATGCTAACACTCCAATCACATGATGGTCACACTGGGAACCAAGGCAGGAGCCAAACCAGTACAAGAATTTTTATTTTGGTGTGTGCTTTGACATGAGTCAACTGCATATGCTGCTTTTTGTGAAATCCAGTTGTTAGGCACAGGCTGCACTCCAGAGCTGGAGAATCTCTGCTTCCATTTTTCATGTGAAGATACTGAAAAAATATTAGTAACAAAGAATGAAGAATAATTTCATTTTTCTACGCATCAGTAGTATCTTTCTGTTTGGTCAAACTTCGACCTCTTCAGGGAGCTCCTTGGAGCACTCCCCTGGGTCAGGGTCCTAGAAGGAAAGGGGGTCCAGGAGAGCTGGCTGATATTCAAGCACCGCTTCCTCCAAGCTCAGGATTGGTGTATCCCCACAAAAAAAGAAGTCGAGTAAGCGGGGCAGGAGACCTGTATGGATGGGTAAGGAATTTCTGGGCAAAGTGAGTGAGAAAAAAAGAATGTACAGCTTGTGGAAGAAGGGACAGGCCACGTGGGAGGAATACAGGCGCATCGTCAGAGAATGCAGATGCGAAACGTGGAAGGCCAAAGCCCGGGTTGAATTAGAGTTGGCGAGGCAAGTCAGAGACAACAGGAAGGGTTTCTATAAGTATGTCAACAGCAAGAGGAAGACGAAGGAAAATGTTAGTGCGCTGCTGAATGGGGAAGGGGCCTTGGTGACGGAGGATGCCGAGAAGGCAGAGTTACTAAATGCCTTCTTTGCCTCTGTCTTTACTGCTAAGACGACCCCCCATGAACTGCAGGGCACAAATGGAAGAGATGTAAATGGGCTAGAGGAAGACCTTTCACGGGTTGAGAAGGATTGGGTTAGGGATCACTTAGGCAAACTGGCCACTCAAAAATCTATGGGCCCAGATGGGATGCACCCAAGAGTGCTGAGGGAATTGGCCGAGGTTATTGCTCAGCCTCTCTCCATCATCCTTGAGAGGTCCTGGAG
>NW_020455466.1:4895618-4904632 GCF_003342845.1 Nothoprocta perdicaria | reverse complement strand
ATGATTAATATGTATAAGTTCAGGAAGGGAGAATGCAGGGAGGAAGGGGACAAGCTGTTTTCACTGGTGGCCAGCAATAGGACGAGGGGTAATGTCCATAAGCTGGAGCACAGGAAGTTCCGTCTCCAGGTGAGGAGGAACTTCTTTGCTGTTAGGGTGACAGATCAGTGGAACAGGCTGCCCAGGGAGGTTGTGGAGTCTCCTTCTCTGGAGSTCTTCAAAACCCACTTGGATGCCACCCTGTGCCACATGCTGTAGGTGTGCCTGCTTGAGCAGGAAGGTTGGACTAGATGATCTCTAGAGGTCCCTTCCAACCTTAAATATTCTGTGATTCTGTGATTCTCTGTGATTGTTTGCAGGGGAAATAAGATCTGTTTCTCATATAAATCTGGCAATGAAGTAGCTATGGACAGTGATTAGCCTACAGAGCACTGCAAATTTTTGAAAGGCAAAGGGAATTCTACATGCTACCCGCAAGTTCAAACAGTCAGTAAAAGAAAATCCTTGAAAAAACTATTTAAAAATATCTATCTCAATTTGATAATTTTTTTCTTCCGACAATAACAAAATAAAACAAAATAGAAGGTTGAAAGAAATTCTTCCTTATCATTTCCTTATTAGTTTTGCCCTTAATTCACAGAATGGTTAAGGTTGGAAGGGACCTCTAGTCCAACCAAGAGATCATCTAGTCCAACCCCCCCCTGCTCCTGCAGGGACACCTAGAGCAAGTGGCACAGGGTGGCATCCTATTTGACTTCTAGGTTCAGATTCATAATCAGTACCAAGAACCCATCTGGAAAGTAAATGTAATTACTGCTTTTAGAATTTTTTGGAAGAAGTAATGAATCTCTRGTATAGATATTTTGTTTGGTTTTGTCTTGTATTTTAATCTGAAATCAATAACCTATTTGGACCTGAAGTCAAAATAAAGACATACTCATTAAGAGTAAAGTTTTCGGGCCAGAAATTTGTTGATGACACCTACAAAAGAGCAAGGAGTATATACAAAGCTGTCATATCCTATGGTAACCTCTTATCCATTTGTGCATTTGCGAGGAAATATATCTTTCATCAAATCAGTATATATCAATGCTTACAACTCACAGGTCAGACACCTCTCTGGAAGACTCCACAAAACAATTCCTCACCGTCTGTTTCTTATACCTCTTAGGATGGCTGTGGCCGATGGCATTCTCTCCCCATGACTACTGACTGAATGTTCAGAGGTGCTTAGCACTCCGACTTTCCCACAGAGAAACCAATTTTCTCTCTTTCAAATTTTCCTCCTGCTAGTGTGCCCATTTTGCACTTGCACATCTTTTCAATCATTTCAACAGAGAAAGCAAAAATGGTACGTTAGCCAAAATCTCTTTAATTTGACAGACAATTGGACTCTTCTGAGAAGAAGGAAGTCAAAATGTTAAATACTATCAGATGGCTTCACTTCATTTCCACACACAAGGAAGTTTTCCAGATTAAAATAATTAAAAATTATAACCACAATGACTGAATGATGGTTGACTGTGTTATTGTAATTAGGCTTTTCTGTTTCCACATTTTTATTGTAACTGTTGTCTCAAAACATTAAATGAGTTGATCTCTAAATTCTCTCAGTAATGTAGGGTACTAGTATCCTAATTACCCTGCCACTAAGAGACATAGCAAGTGATTTGTTGCACTTCATACAAAAGACCAGTAACAGAGACAGATATGACAGCGATGAGCCTTATCATCTTTCTGTCAGTCTGAAATGAGTATTTAAAAGTTTTACTTTCTGCTAATKACAACCAATACAGCAGCTTTGCATCCTTATCAAAATGATTCCAGATGAAGCCATCCCACAGAAATAACTCAGCTTGCCTATTAAACAAGGAAATGCTATACTTGTTGACATCTCCTATTTCTCTGTTGCCTTAAAACCTTGTCAGAAGCCCAACTGATTTTTCTCAAATAAACACATCAGGACCAGGTGATGAAGCCTCTCCATTTGTGAGACCAATATAATTAACATTATGAAAATGGTTCACAAAATATTTCAATGACTACAGATAATGAACTTGGAATCTTCAACTTTTGCTTTATTGCTGGCTGTAGCCAAGCAAAGACGATGTACACCTAGTGTTTGCTATCCCCCTAAAAGCCCCGAATGATCCCCCCCCAATGATACCTTAGTACATATCAGAGCTAGCTCCCATTGGGAAGCAACATAGCCTGCTGAATCCAGTACTGAAGTTGAGTTTCTAGTTGGCTTGGTTTACAAGCAGGTATCCATATAAAGTGACCTATTAGTTTGTCCTCCTAGAATAAACAATGTAGACTTATTCTTTCCGAGCATTTTTGTCCAGCCTCTTGCATCCTTTTTTGTAGGTTCCTATTTTTTTCTAGGCTCTTTTATCTTCTTCTCTGCTAGTTTCTGTAAGTAAATACTACAGATAGTAGATTATTTCTCTCTTATCAGAGCACAGAGTTTATTTTATCCACTCTTTCTCATCCAGCATTCATTGCTTCAGGCTGTAATTCCYGTGCCCTTCTTGCCAACTGCAACCTTCAAAATATGTGGCTGCTTACAAATGTCTATGATGAGTCAGGAGGCAGCTATAAACAAGGGGAATCATTCTCAGATGCATTCTGCAAATAAAACATATCTATATAAGCCMAAACTACATATTCAAATATTTCATGGGGCATAAATTTGCACCCACACAATAACTTTTTAAGGTTAAGCACCCTTTAAAATGTACATGGAATAAATTTAAGAGCTGGAAAATAGTAAATATTTAATATGTTATTAGAAACAAAGAATCTAAAACTTTCAGAAATATGTACTGTTATCAGGGGCATTCAACATCACCAATTTAAGTCATTTAGAACTATATCTTTAAGCAGGACTCCCCTTCACCATTATTTGTGCYTGCACAAAACCTTTGTATAGGCACTGAAAACTGCGCTATTATTCTGGCATGAGATAAATGTCATTAATGCTAAGCACACCCAGGTAGTTTGTGTGCATAAATCCTTGGAACAGACTTTCCCCTCTAATAGATTACAAAAGTAGTATGCATAAATACTCACACATAGAGAATTACAGATGCTGATCACCTTTTCAAATGGAGTCATTAAAAGTAATGCTAACTAGTAGAGAGCTAGTTTTTTTAAACAAAATCTTAAAGACAAGCACTCTGTCAACAGTCTCAACTACTAGCATAAATTATATTTACATTAATATAAAAGAKCACCACTTTGCTCATTGTAAATATGTCTGCTTTTCTGTATTTAAAAAATTATRGACACTCATTTTTAATAAAACTTAGCCATTTTTAATTATAAGAGGATATCAATATTTGTGCAGACTCTTCTGCTACCTGAAAATGCATGCACTCAATTCTGTCCATGTTCTGAGTAAGAAATCTTGTACTTTTGTATAACAAAAACATGATAAGAATAACAAATTTCAATCAGCACAACTTGAACAAGATGCTTTCTATGTATTTAGATGAGCTGTTATTTCTTACAATTCAATTTCATGTAATGATGCTTAATCTGTGCTAAGTATTATAAAAGTGTCTTTTAAAATGGATATCCAGTAGTAATTGAAACAGCAAACATTCAGTCTAAAGATGAGAATTTGGAGTTGATTATCTCTYAATTACAGAATGCACTTGGATCATTCACTCCTATCCATAATATACTCTTTGAATCGATCTCGTTTCTACTAAGAGAATCACATACCCTTCTTTTATTTATGCTTTGATAAAAATACCTAATTTCTGGCACAATCAATCAGGACTCCTCTAGAAATCAGATTCTCCTTCCTCTTCTACCTTTATGTGACATTACTTCTACCTGGCAAGGACAACAATTCAGGTCACTATTTTGATTTGAAGCATTTTTGTGTAGCTTCTGCCCCATTGTGAAGGTAAGCTTAAAGGATTTTTATTGCTGTTAGAAACATATTTCATGATCTTAACAGTGCTAATCTACATGTACAAGAGTAGATGGATTAAAAAAAAAAAAAAGAAAAAAGCATTCATCTAAAGGGTACSCTAGCTTTCAATAAGGTTGGGTCCTCTGATTTTACGGATATCAAAGGAGATTGAAGGATCTACTGATGTAAGCAGCCTTTTTAAATTCCTCACATAGAAAGAGAAAGCCAGGCTCTGAGGGTGACAGACTATCAGTGCTCATATCAGTCAAAGTCAGAGCCAACAAATCACTACTCCAATGCCTGGAATTTCCTTTTTATGTCTTAACTTTTGATGCCATAGAACCACAGACATCCCATGAAAATATGACTAGATTCTCTTTCACAAGTCCAAGAGCACATTAAACATTYTTGGACTGGAGAATCTGACTATATTATTCTTACCAGTTTATTTGCATTTTTCCATTGCAATAAATATTTGTGAAATTTCTATATGGATCTTATAATTTAAATTCTTCTTTCTCATAGTATCTAGTCTTTATTGCAGGGCTTATTCTGGACAACCTCAAATATCTTTTCTATTAAATACTATATTGTGGCTTCCTTTTTAGCTACTGGTGTTAAAAACATGCATTTATTTCCAAAATGTTTTCAAAGTACTTCCAGAAAGTTACTCTGTATTAGGAGTTGGTGTGGTTCATGAAATCTTCACCAAGCTTTAAAAAAGGAGGAAAAAAAAAAAAAAAGAAAAAAAGAGAGGTGCCAGTCAAGAAGTGGATGGTGGATAATCATATATCTCACCAGCTTAAGGCATCTGCACTAATGATGCATCACCAAGGCTCAATCCTTTCTGCTTGACGTTGATTAATATCAGTTGCAGATGACAGGTATCATGACAACCATGCTAAGAAGCTATTAAGAGTGCTTTCTCTTACTATATTGGTTCAACCACTAGTTTTCAAACTTCCTTTTAATTCCCTGTTGCTGTGTTCCTTAGATGAGAAGTTTCACGGGGCAGTGAACAATCTTCTCCACTCAGAGATAAGAATGAAATTTGCTTAGATTACAATAGCACTGAAAAAAAAAAAAAGAAGACTGCTACCAAAATTGAGATAAAGATATGGTACTGATGCTGGTAAGGAGAGGGCTACCAAGATGGTTTGCGGCTGCAGCCCTGTGCAGAAAGGCTGGGGAAGAGGATGCTTCAGGCACTTAATCCCCTAGATGGAGTAAGGCTCAGCACAACAGCTCACAGAGGGAGGAGGAGCAACAAAGGACAAGAAAGGTTTCAGTGGCTGTAGGAAAAAAACCCTTTTCACCCTGAGGATAGGCCAGCAGTGGAAGAAGCTGCTCAAGGAGGCTGTTCTATCTTCATCCACAGAAGCTATCCATCTGGACAAAGCCCTTAGCAACATGGTCTCAAAGCCAGCCCTGCTGGGAGCAAGAGACTGGACTAGGGACAACACGAGGTGTCTTCCAGTCTGAATAATCCTGAATAATTCTATCCTGAACCTATGCACTCACAATAGAAGTTAGGAGCTTGCAGAAAATGATGGAGGAAATTGCCTGACATGTTTTATACTGGAGGACAGCATAAAACTCCCTGCTGGACTTAAATTACGAAACACAAGGGTTGCATCTATATTCGCACCTTGGTGCAAAGCAGTATTGCAGTTTTGAAGTGAATCTCCTGATCCCTACGCTTCCTGTGCATTGGGTCAGTTCAGAGGACAGTTGTAATGCATGCTAACTAGATTTATTTCGGAAGAAACTGAAGAGCACTCTCCAAGACAGACATGTACCAAAGACAATGTAGCAAGTAATGAGTTCACAAGGGTCCAAATCAAAGGTCAGTGCTTTAAACAGTTTCAAATAGCATGTGTGGTGAGGGCAATTTAATCAGAACACCACCAGACTATATCTTCCTGTGATATGCTGATTCTTGTACATACGATACTGGTAGGGGGCTCAGCACCAACAAACTTGATCTGCTGATCCATTTCTCCTGTGACAGACTGTCACAGGAGCACATATATATATATATATATGCTGTGCACATAGCCTCAATCATAAAAATTACACTATCTGGCATTTGCATGGTGTGAAATAACTGCAACAWAAGAAATGAAGGAATAATCAACAAGGTGGATATGAAAGCAGATATCGAGTTATTCACCTAAGTCTTACTGTGCTTTAGGATATTAATTATTTTGAGTGGAGGGAAAAGGAATTATAGTTCATTATCTTTCTAAAACTGTAGTAGCAGCTACTAATTTTTTTTCCTCTTATGTYTTTTATTTTTTTCTTATTTAAAAACTCTTTTAATATTACTAACATTGAAAGCAGAACAAGGTAAAAATTCTCAGTCCTAAGTGCTATATAAAAACAGAGACACAAAGCAGCAGTTACAAATTTAGTGTTATTCTACGTACCACTGTAATAACGATTCGTTTGAAATTCTGYGACAAAAAGTAGTACATAACAGAAGATTTTGTGCTTACCTTCTGTTCATTTTATGTATTTGGAGTAATATTTCAAATTAACATCAAAGCATATAAGGGCAGTATAATATATAAATATATTACAAAATGATAAAAAAGTAGAATAGGAGAAAAGGGGGCTTTAAGCTGCTTATAGTGAGAATAGAGAGTCTTTCCAAAATTCTCCAGAATTGCACACAGTAGTATCGTATCTGCAGGTTGGACAGAACCTTACCACAGTCATTTAATATATAAGCATATGTTCATAGAATCATAAAATCCTTAGGGTTGGAAGGGACCTCAGAGGTCATCTAGTCCAACCCCCCTGCACAYGCAGGGTCACCTAGAGCACGTGGCACAGGGCTGCATSCAAGCGGGTTTTAAAGATCTCCAGAGAGTGAAACTCCACAACCTCTCTGGGTAGCCTGTTCCAGGGCTCTGTYACCCTCGCTGTTAAGAAATTTTCCCTTAAGTTCCTGCAGAACTTTTGGTGCTTCAGTTTGTGGCCGTTTCCTCTAGTTCTATCAGTGATCACCACTGAAAAGAGACCAGCCCCAGCCTCCTCACTCCCTCTCTTTAGGTATTTATAGACATTTATTGGACACCCCCTCAGTCTTCTCTTCTCCAGGCTGAACAGRCCCAGCTCCCTCAGCCTTTGCTCATAGGGCAGATGTTCCAGGCCCCTGATCATCCTCGTAGCCCTGCGCTGGACTCTCTCCAGCAGCTCCACACCCCTCGTGTACTGGGGAGCCCAGAACTGGACACAGTACTCCAGATGTGGCCTCACCAGGGCTGTGTAGCGGGGGACGATCACCTCTCTCGACCTGCTGGAGACACTCTTCTTAACGCACTCCAGGATCCCGTTGGCCTTCTTGGCCACGAGGGCACATTACTGCCTCATCGTCAACTTGTCGTCCACCATGACGCCCAGGTCTCTCTTGACAGAGTTGCTCTCCAGAAGGTCAGTCTCCAGTCTGTACTGGTGGTTATAATGTTATAATTATCATACATGAATTAGGTATATTATATGTCATAGCTTCTCTTAACCTCTCAACCTAGTAGCAAAAACACCAGTGTAGACTCTGGAGTCGCGTCTATGAAAAGARTCAGTTGCTTCTTCCCGATGAAAACAAATTTGCATTTAAAAAAATAAAGAGTCTCCGTCGTGATTTTGATATCAATCAGCTTTCAACAATGTCCTGAATGATTAAGATAAACCATTTTCTGGAACTTAAATTTTTCAGATATCTGAGGTTTGACTTGCTGACAGAAAATGAATGGTTCTACACATCCATCCACAGTCTCAAACTAACACTTTCCATATAAAATGAAATAATTTGCGTCATTAATCATTAGGCAGTCATTAGAGCATCTTTTATAAAAAATGACTTTTCTTCATTTACCTCAAAKGTACGAAGATTGACACACGACTGAAAAGTAAGGCAGTTAGTTTCCAGACCTTTGTGAAATCTGGACTCATTATGTCTTTTCTAATTGTACWATTTTCTTTAAAAAACTCCCCCAAAAAACTCCTTTGAGCCAATTTTTAAAAATGTGACTAGTTTAGACTATTTTTTTTAACTGTAACTTATGTTTTTTTCCTGTTCTAAGTGCAAGTGACTGGGATTATATCTATGGCTAACCAGTGTAAGGTCTGATTCAATAAAATGTTTAAGCTTCTGCAYACTTTTTCTTAGTGGTCAACAAGCTACTTCACATGCTTAAATTTTAATATGCTAATACTGCATTGTTAAATCAAAACTTTAACTTAATACTTTTCTTAAGCATTTAATAAGGCTTTGGCAGAAGAATAAGAGGCATCTTATTTCTTGCTGAAAACATCGGAAGAGGGATGATGATGTGCAATCTAGAATGCAGAAACTCACACTATTAGTTAGATAACTTTACATTAACTGTTGAATACATTACTACAAATTTTATTCATGCATCATAGTAATAATAGTAACTATAAGAAACTCTTTTGAGACCTGTTATATTTTTCCTACTGCAGTTGCTTTTGATTATTAAATTAATATGAGCCATTCCAATTTTCACCTAGTAAATTAGATTCAGTTTGTTAAGAAATAAAATAAGTGTGCACAAATTTTCTTGACATGGTAAAAATGATTGGACACTGCTTTATTATCTATGTATTTTTCCAATAGAGCCTGTACAGCTACTAGTGGTTCCTATACAGCTGGTTGAAGCATAGTTGATAAACTAAGCCTGCCAGCACTGAGGGGACCCTCAGATTCACAGACTAAGTTTATTCACACTTAAYCTCATTATGAATCTTTCCATAGTAACCTCAAATTTATGATATCAAACAGTAGCCTTTGGCAGTACTTAAAGAAAAAAAAAATCTTCCTTCCAAAAAAGCTTTCAGTAAGGTGTCCTGTAAAGAAACAGAGTAATTTTAAGTTTTAAAGACTTCTTGTGAGATCAAATAAAATAATAGCATTTAACTCAAAAATATTTTACCACACATGAAAACTAAATTTTTTTGTCCTAACTTTTGTCCTTATTTTTCAGCTTGTTAAATTAAATGAAACTTCCTTCCTTCCTTCCTTCCTTCCTTCCTTCCTTCCTTCCTTCCTTCCTTCCTTCCTTCC
>NW_020455466.1:4893080-4895547 GCF_003342845.1 Nothoprocta perdicaria | reverse complement strand
TTGACCAGGTCTGGGACTAGGATTGGATCCAGCCTTCCTTCCTTCCTTCCTTCCTTCCTTTCCTTCCTTCCTTTCCTTCCTTCCTTTCCTTCCTTTCCTTCCTTTCCTTCCTTTCCTTCCTTCCTTCTCTCCCTCCCTCCCTCACAACAGTGGTATCCTATAAGGATGGTGTGTAATAATTTACCATAACAGCTATTCTCCAAAAATATGTGCTGGGTATAAGAAAGTAGTTAGCTCTATATGAAAAGTTAATCACCTCTGAATTTGGGGAAGATCAAGGTGGTGACAAGCATGCATGTGAAGTCAAGACTTCCCAAAAAAAGGTAACGTTATAGTGGTAAATATGTCTTGATTAAGAGCCTGGCCACTACATTCTGCCCTTTTACCACCTGTAGCTCAGCGTTGATACAGATATGAAATTATTTTCTGCTTTTTATCACAATAAACTATTAGCATTTACTGTTTCAAATCCACTTTGTATAATGTAATACCAGAGAGGAGAGGAAAACAAGAAAAATGCCACCTATGTTTGAGCCAGTCAAGCTTCCTTCTTCCAATTACAGTGGAATTACATTCTCCATTTTGGGTGCATGGGCGCCCAGGACTCAACAGCAGAAGGGATGCTCCTAGGGAAAGATCCAAGCAGTCTTGAGAGCTACCCTGCAAAACTCTAATATTTCTGAAGTGAATCAACCACCTCGGAAGCTAATGTGTGGAGAAGGCCTTCACTTTTGTTTCTGTTTAGGTTAAACTCCTAGAGAGACTTACCTATAYAGTTGGCATAAAATATGTGATTACAAAAGAAAAATACTTTAAAGACACAAGCATCGTCTACATAGACTGAATACCAAAAAGGAARCTTGCCTTTTTGTTTCTTGATCACCTCTTTGTTCCAGAACTCCCTCCTGAATCACACTCTTCATGAAATCTATTCTTTTCTTTTGGCGTACAAGAATAAGAGTATTATTTTTTTAACATAAATTATTATTATCCACAATATTCTCCCTCTATTGAAAACGAAACAAGCAGTTCTATTGATGGTTCAGTACAATGTCTTTCATGCAGAATTAAGGACTTTTTTTTCATGTGATAATTTTTTATATAAGCTCAATATTTTGAATTCAGTTGAGAAATCACTCTGCTGTTTATTCAATAGTATTCTATTTTCTTTAAGGAACAAAAGCCTTCTTCTATTTGCATGATTTAATACCAACAAAATCAACCCTTGCTAAGGAGAGCATAATCCAAAAGCCCAGTGGCAAAAACATTTACTTTGTGTCCTGAAGACAGTAATATATTCTCAAAAAATATATGTTCCCTAATACCTTTTTATTTTTAGTGTTATACCAGTACCGATCTCATCACTTGATGATTAATCTGGAACGTTATTATACAATAAACATTTTAATTTTACCTGAAATAAATAGTGAAAAATGAAATCTCTGTGCCTCTGGAAAGTACCTACTCATGATAATTTCCAAGCTAATCAGTTGGAATTAAAACTCCTTATCTCACTTCTCTGCTATGAATGGAACTCAAAGAACAGCACTGTCATGGTCCAAATGGCAYTCTGATATTTATATAAATTTTTTACCACTGCTTGGACAAAAYTGCAATAACAGAAGTCATCCTTGATTTCCATAGTTTATTGCAATGAGAACAGAAATAGCCCAAACACGGACATTTTTGTTATACTAGTCTTACAAAGTTATCAGTACCTTTAATTTTAATTCTTCTGAGAAAAGAAATAGAGGAAGAAGAAAATTAATAAAGAATGGGATACGAGGAAGAAGGAAGGAATAAAGCTACCAGACCTTTAAACATTAGTTCAACTTAAGGTTTGGGTAATGTGTTTTTTAAAAGAAAGCTTTCAACAAWATGACTTATATTCAGTCAAAAGAAAAAAAAAATTKTTTGAATTTTATTTTTGTAAGCCTACTATGAAATTTATGATGGGAATCAGGAAACAGCCCTGAACTGCCAGAAAATCCTGAGCAGACATTAGCCTGCKGTTCGTGGAACTTGCCCGGATCATATACCAGATCTCTGAATGAAGAGTACTGTATTACCAGAATCACTGTCATTTCCCCACAGCTCACATTGCCATAATCACAGAATCACAGAATATTTAAGGTTGGAAGGGACCTCTAGAGATCATCTAGTCCAACCTTCCTGCTCAAGCAGGCACACCTACAGCATGTGGCACAGGGTGGCATCCAAGTGGGTTTTGAAGAGCTCCAGAGAAGGAGACTCCACAACCCCCCTGGGTAGCCTGTTCCACTGATCTGTCACCCTAACAGCAAAGAAGTTGCTCCTCACCTGGAGACGGAACTTCCTGTGCTCCAGCTTATGGACATTACCCCTCGTCCTATTGCTGGCCACCAGTGAAAACAGCCTGTCCCCTTCCTCCCTGCATTCTCCCTTCCTGAACTTATACATATTAATCATATCCCCTCTGAGCCGTCTC
>NW_020455466.1:4871397-4890925 GCF_003342845.1 Nothoprocta perdicaria | reverse complement strand
CCACATGTAGGACCATTAAGGGATAATAGTCCGTGGGTCAGACCAGCCTGGGAAGTCATCTGGTGACATCTCTAATCCAGGACCCAGGAAGACAACAGACCTCTCTTGAGAGAGGGTCGGGCCTAGCAATCGGTCCCTCTGTTCCCTGAACCTGGGAATCACCCACAACAATAAYCCTCCTATTCTGCCTCCTGGCCACGGTGACAACCTGCGCAGCTGACCTTTGCGACTGCAGCACCTCCTCTGGAGGTGAGGGGGCCTCCCCCTCACCCTCCACTGACTGCCCTACCTCCTTCAGGGCCTCATACCTGTTTTTCCAGGGGGACCCTATAGGGTAGGGTGGGAGGAGGTTTCACCTTGCCACCTCGACCCTGGACTTTTGTCCATGCATTCCTCTGCTCTTTCCTCTGCTCTTTACCATCTTTGTGTCTTGTCTTGGGGTTGGAGCCTGTACCAACCTGTCGCTGCTAATAATATTTGCTGTTACTCTCTAGCTCACTGATAAAAATCTTTGCTTCAGGAAAGGCTCTACAGCTATTAAAACAATGGTTTTTTTATGTGATATGCAGTTACTCCTGAGTGGGCACTATATCAACAAAGGAGTTTTTAATACAAAACACATATCTAAATGCTGAGAGGAGGCTTGGAAAGAATGGATGAAGGAAGCAAGATCAGCAGAGGAAAGGCAATGCTAATAAAGCATATTTCTCAACTTTATAAAGCCCTTCTGATGCTAGGAGCATACAAGGAAGCAGAGAGTACACCTTGATGAACTTATGCAGACCACGTAGGAGACAGACAACATTACTGTCCCAGCAACCTRTAAAATATAGAGGTGTTTCACCTCACACAATGCGGAAGAGTGAATACACAGACAATTCAGCTCCTGGTTGGATGCTCTGTGGGGCTGCTTTGATCTTGTGAGGAGGTCCTGTGTCCAGTCCACCACAACTCTGATCTTTGAAAGCATAACTGATTCATGACCATCAAGGAAAATTCTTGAAAAAGGACATGGAAGTTGTGTAGAAAACAATTAAGAGGATCCTAATTCAACATAAGACTTTGAGCTGCTAAAGGAAAAGCTAGACCCTGGGCCAGCTCAAGATTCAAACATATGCCTGAGGGTAGAAAGCACAGGGAACTATTTTAAAATGCAATAACTTCTTCACTGGAGCAGATTCTAAAAACTGGATCAGACCCATCACCTAAACATCATCTCTTCTCCAACAGAACAAAATCAGAAGATGACAGAAATAATCAGGGACTTATAGAAAGRGCAGGAAGAAAGCACATTGTAAAATACTGCTAATCATTAATAATTTTGAAAAAAAAAAAGAAAAAAGAAAGGACAGAAACAATCATGGAAAATATCAATACTTAGTGGTTTAATCAGGTTTCTTAAGAGATATATGAACATACATTAACTACATGGTGCTAAATAAGCACACAGGCATTCATATGTATTTTTCATAGTTAGTTTCTCATATTAAAGTTTAGAGCTGTTTCTAACATTATGATTAATTGCCTTACTGTTCATGAAATTCATGCTTCTAGAGCATGCACTGTATTGAGCTCTACTGTATTTAGGTTTTTTTGATTTTCTGTATTTTGTTCAATAAAATTCCAGTGCAATACGCTGCCATGTAAAGTTTTTAAGATCTTCTTTTTCCTGAAACTTCAAAATTTCACATTTAATAGAAAATAAAAATCTTTATTCTCTCATTAAAAACCTTGCTTAATGTATCATACAAACAAATTGCCCAATAGACCTTCTACAAATTGTTGAGACCGTTAGTCACCCTCATATTTCCTTCTGTGCAGTATTTCTGTCTTTTAGGGTGTCTCAAACTATAGGTTACTTCTGGAGTTACTATGGCATTTGAAATTGAAATAAGCAAAATCTTTTTTTTTTTTTTAGCTCAAAATAGCTGAATGCATATATAATTTGCTCTTGTGAGTAAATATGTGCTAAATTGATCTAAGATGGTCTAGACAAGTCATATTTGAGAATCAACATCTGACTGCTTTCAATAAATTAATATATAAAAGGAATATACTTCTCAAAGGAATATACTCCTGAAAGGATTTCACACATGTGAAATCCTTAAAATGGGCATTTTGTAGACTCCAGGAATCTAACCTACTCTAATCCTCTATAAAAAGGATTTACTTAAGTTCTACTGCTGTTAAATTCTACTAATCACAGCTCTTTGCARGCAGTTCTTTTTATTTTCTTGGATGTAATCTTTGTGTTCCTCCCCCCAAAAAATAAAAATAATAATAGCGCCTCCAATTAACTATTTTTATCCTTAGGCTCAGTCTCTCATTAACTTTCATCTGTCAGCTGCCTCCAGTCAGATATGTGTCTGAATTTTGGTTACAATAATGCCATTCTCTGCTGGTTCTCTTGGCTTTTTTTTAGGTTAACATTTCTTTTAATGTATGCTTTTCATTTTGCAATCCAATCTTCTCAGAAAAGCTTGTTGCTCCCTATGCTCAAGGAAAACAGGCTGAAAATAATATTTTATCTACAGTTCATAATTCAGCTACTTTCTCCCTATTACTCCAAGGCCTACCTATATATGTATATATACTATTACCTGTAATATTATATAAAATTATATATAATTTATATTTATTTTCTGTCAGATACAGTACTCATAAGGGAAAGAAAAGGATGAAGAAGGTCTCATCTAAGAGGGGAAGCTGTGTTTGATCAATTTTAACAATTAACAAGGTTATATTTATAACCCAGGTCTCTTCATCCTCCAATCCAATAGAAACGTCAATCAGTCTAGAACTAGTAAAATATTTCAGGCCTAACATTTTTCAGGTTAATTATAAGATGACTGCATGTCACTTATTTAAAATTACATTTCTTTAACTATTTTCGTTCAGAACTTCCACTCATTTCTGATCACTATGGAGAAAGCAGCATGGTTCTATCGTTACAGGCATTTATACAATCAGCAAACTTGATTAAGACATGAGAACCCTAGTGGAGGGACATTTTCTTTTCCTCAGTAGATTAAAAAAAAAAAAAAAAAAAAAAAAAAAATCAGTGTAAAAACTCTCTTCATAAATCTGCAGAACTGGATAAGGTAAAGAAATCTGAGTGCAAAAGGAATTGCACTTCCTTTTTTCCACTGTGCGGTGTTTTCTTGTTAAAGTAGGAAACAGTGGTAAGTGTAACTTTGCCATGTCAGTGATTCAGCAGGGTTTTACCTTATGTAAGAGATGGCAATTGGCGATTTTGGAGACGCTCAATGCCAAAATACAGAAGTTTTTTGTTTGTTTGTTTTTGTTTGTTTTTGTTTTTTTATGAAGGACAACTGAAAAAATCTCGCAATCTGGCAACATTTGCTCATTAAGAACCCCCTTAAACACAAGTGATGATGAGGGACACAAGTCCCTGGGCAGTCTGGTCAACATGGGACRAGGCAGTCGGTAGCTGGCAGAGCTTAAACTGACAACACTGAGCAGTTCTTGGATGAAAACTAAGCTGAGCTCTGTGTGGCTCTCTAGCCACCATGGGTAATCATGAGCAATTTTATTAAAATTGATGATGCTGTGCTACTGCAATAGGGGTATAATTGAATTAAGAATTAAGACCACATTACATAATATTCTAAAAACACTTTTTATTCTGTTCATTCCTCTGCACTTTTGCCTCACTTTCAAACTTCTCCTGCCCTCTGRAATGTGTTATATGTCTATAGCATTAATAAGACAAAAAGATACTCACCTCTGGTGAAGAAGTACACATGTGAAAATAGGACAATTTTTTCTCTTGACATTAAGTTAGGTGAATAACCAGTTACCTGCTATGACATCTACCTGAATTCTTTCCTTTCTCTTTCTTTTGTTGYGGTTATTTCAGCATAATATAATCATGAGGTCTTTTGTCTATTGTCTGATTCATGCAAACTGACCTACTGAAGTAAACAGAATTAACTGTGCAAGGAGGGAAAGYAGATCTTGGTGACAATACAGGTGGTTAAAACAAACACTTTAAAAAAATGTAGTTGATCTGAAATTGAGATAAAAATACTAAACTAATTCTACATCTTACGATCATTATGGAGTAGGAAAATACATTACTTGAAGTTAACTGAAATGATTCATATAAAGTTGTAATATATTAACTTTGCCATGAATTTTATGCTTCATAATAGGATGTTCACAGTCATTTGAATCTTTACAGCATGGAATAATTGTACTTTTCTTGTGTCTTAATGAGTTATCATTAACGTTCCTAGCTGAAAATCCCCACCTACACTGGCTAAAGAAACTGATTCAGAGATGCCTGATTCCCTCATGGCAAATTAGGGGTTTGGACTCTCCTCTAGCTTCTTAGCATGAATGTAAAAAGCTAAATAACAGTCATGCAGGACTCACAGCTGGTGACTCACTCTTGCTTTATTTAGATATGTATAACTAYATTAGTATCTGAATACCTCACAAGCTTTAATATATTTATTTTCACAACACCACCAGAAGAGAAAAGTGCTGTTTTCCTCTCTTTTAACACACAGTAAGTAAAGAACAGAAACACTAAAAATTAAATGCAAAAAGGGTCTCTTTCACCAACCAATATTCACAGCCTGAAGTTAGACTCGTTGCTCCCCATGGAGACAGTTACAGGCTTCACAGACCTCAGTGAGCTGGCAGGGAACTAGCACTAGCTGGGAAAGGAATGTCTCCAAGCGTTTGATCTTTGCTTGAGCTTCCCATTGACAACCACCCCTCTCTGAACCATATGGCTGCCATACCAGAAATGCCACAGCAATGCAGATACCTACCTATGAACCAGGCAACAGAGCGCTCCCCTTGGAGAGGATTATTCTGAGTGATCCCTTCCTACTTGAGGGGAAACAATATTTGATTTCATCCTTTATATATATATATATATATATATATATAAATATATATATATATATATATACACACACACATACACACACATATATATGTACATGTATATATGTATGTATACACACACGCATACATATATATTTGCATGCACCATGAGAGTACCGTAACAACCAGTCTATGGTTTGAATGGTTTCAACCTTTTCCAGGTTGAGTTTCCAATACTTTAAGAATTTGAGACCAAGTCAGAACAGAAAAAAAAAAATATCAAAGATTCCTCCTACTGACTCCTCTATGCAAATGCACAGAGGAGCATCTAGATTTGGAAAAACTGCTTCAATTCCAGAATAATGTGTCGATTAAAGCAGCTCAGTGTCAGCAGGTTATGCAGCCACTCAAACATCCCGGGGAATGTACTGGCAAAAGGAGGAATTTCTCCATGCTGCAGTCCCCTGGTGCCAGGAACAGCACAACTACTTTTATAATGCAATTTAGCTAAAGCAGAAAACTAAACAAATATGATTTTTTTTTCCCCTAACATCCCATCTAATTTGTTAAAAATGATATCTCTGCTTAATTCTTACATGTACTTTTTTCCTTACTTTTCCTCTAGGCAAGAGAGTGAGTCACACTTAAGATTCAACCTACTATGGATCAACTCAGTATCTTGAGAAACATGCACATACCGTATGGAAASAGAAAAAAGCCATAGTTTGTTGTGAGGCATCAGAAGTGACACTGACTTATGTCTAATCCTTTTCTGCCCACAACACAGTCTTCCTATCACTATGATTATTTCAGRTAGTTTTATCAAAAAATCTCTTGTAAAAAATCCTTATTCTAAACAACATTTGTAAATGCAATTTCTGTTTTTATTAGAAATAATACATATAAGCAATACAGAATTGCTGAATATATTTTGCATCATTAAACCTTTCTTTGATGTCATACAGGCTTGCAAACACCTTTTTTCCTTTTAACCAAAACTGTAGGTGTAGTAAGTTCCTCATTCTAAGATATTCAGGGCCAATGTTTCAGCCTACATCTTTTTTTCCTGGAAAGGAAGATGTACACTTTCAAAAGTCTGCACCATTAAAAGATTCCAGATTATTTGACTCCAGATATCCAGCTAAAGCGGTCWATTCAAGCCCTGAAAAAGTCATCGGCAATTGAATTGTCCCTTTCTTCTGTAACCAAGCAGCTGCTAACACAGTTTTTTTGTACATAAATTTCCAACGAAGCTTATAACTGGGCAGAGAAAGAATGGGCAGCTGCCAATGCATTTTCACACTTTTGGAAATTAATGTACTTTAACAAAATTTTCAAAAATTCAAAGATTCTCCTAAATCAAATATTTCTGTGTTTGACAGTCAACCTGGGTAGCGCTGTTTCTCTTGACTACTGTCATGACTGAAACACTTAACCTTTTTCTCTAACATTTTCCTCAATGGAAACACCTAATTGAAATTCAGACAACTGTTCATTGATAAAAATTAAAAAGCACTAATCACAGAATCCAATTATTATAACATGCAAAATAAAGAAGCCTCCTCACCCCTCTAAATCCTTGCTGTGAATCACTGGAAGAAAATGAACTGAGAAACAGTCCTGCTTAGTCTTAGCAGACAAGAGGAGTGAAGACGCATGCACATGATTGCTGATTCATTAAAGTTTATTAAAAGCATCTCACACAAGGCGCACACGCACACACACAAACTTCTGACTAAATCCCCTAAATGATCCATAAAAATAATTCATTTTTCTTTTGTGAACTTTAGCTGAAGGGTTTTTTTTAAGTTATCAGAGTCATAAAGAAAGATGCCTACACATAAGATCTCTGCCATGATCCTTTCTGCAGGTGTGTTTTTTGAAATAAGTCTTTGGTAAAGGAGTAGATGAAGGAAGAAATATTAGCAACAAAATCCCATCTCTTAAAATTCATGGAAAATATTATTGATTTCAAAGGGTTTTGGAATCTCCAAACACATTTTGTAGGGAGGAATGGCAGAATTTTAGAGCTTCAGGCTACTTTAAAATAATGCTGCTTTATGAAGCAACTCACCTATTTTGTTTATCTTGACAAGGAAAAAGCTTATCAGTCACAAGAGCACTCTAAACAATTTTTGACTTACTGTACTGTTTGAGTGGACAGCATACTGGTCAAAAGAAAGGACTCCTGCCTGAAACAGCATTAGAAAACAGCGCAGTACATGAAGCACACACTACATTTTTAGATCCCCGATTGAACAAGTCCRGCCCTTATTCCCCTCCCATGAGGGCAGGCCAATCTCAAGCACAGCAGGCCCTTCCTTTTGAGTAAATTTGCCAGTGCCAACTGTGCGTCAGAGATGATTAGTGAGGCAGAGACGCCAGCCACCAGCTCTGACATCAGAGGTCAGATAAAGGAGAGTGCGACAAAAGCTGAAAAGCATGATGATGATGGGGCTGATCTGGCACACCTGCTACTCCCGTCCCTTCTCAGCATTTCTTTTATTGGCATTATCTGCTATGAGAGGAGTCTCTCTAGAACTGGTAGCTTGATTTTGGTTTGAGGAAAATAATCGGAGCACGGTAGGGAGAGAATTGAGCTGCCAACTCCAGCCTTTTGAGTGGCTAACCAAGCACACTGCTAAAAGGCAGAGAATATTCAGCTTACACCTTTCTCAGATGGAGAAAACAGCTCAGGATTGCACTAAACCTGGCAGGTTCGGTCTATCACACTAGAAGTATTTTTTTTTCTGCCCTTTTTTATAAAAACCAATTTGTAAAAAGATAAGAAAAATCAGTTATTGTCCTTGTAGGCTAAGAATACTCCAAKAAAAGCTGTGGTAGACCTGGTCTCCTACCAAAACCCTGCCAATTATAGTAAGGCTATATGACTCRTAGGCTATAAGAACGCACCTCTAAAGCTGTTATTTTCCTCTTAAGAAWGTCCTTTATACATGTACAAGTACTGACCAGGACATAAATAATATTTTATCCTGGTAATACCTTTTTCTGTACATTTTTGTTGCCAGTATTCCCMACTAAGAATCAAAGGCATGCTGAGGATGATGTTTTATTGATCATTGTGGATTATTACCATCTCACCTCACCTAAGGAGATGATAACCTGGTATAAGCTCTTCTCTATCCACTCTGCTTCAAAGAGCTTGAAGATACTGGGCCAAATTTCAGTTCCACGCTCAACTCTGAAAAGGCTAGTTTGCACATTAGTGAACCAATGGCATGAATTCCTCAGGAAAGGATTAGACTTCAACAGACATTTTAAAACCTGACCAGTGATTGGGAGGGGCAGAGGGAGGAAACTCTTGGGTTCTGCATTCAGAAATTAACCTGCTCAGAGCTTTCTAAAATATTCTTTTCTTCTTGAAAAGGCAGTTTAAAGATATTTTAGCTGTGAACAAAGATAATCACTGAAGATATTGTTGAAATATCTCTCCTTTGTCATTAAATTCTCATTTTTCTTAAGTCATTCACCATGTCAATTAGATTCCAGCTGCAGCAGAAGGGCATTTAATCACTGAGTTTATATGAAGAATTTGATTATTTCAACATTATTTTGAACTGAATAGAGAATGAGGTGGAAGGAACTGGCCAGATATTACATAGTCATTTTTAATTAACCCACTGCAATGATATTTAAATTGAGGAAGCCTTTCTTGCTTTCTTTTGTTGAGCTAAAAAAAAAAAAAAGGAAAAAAAGCGTGCTTTAGGGCTCATTGCTGCTTCTGCAGAATTAATTATTCATTAGCAAGCACTATTTCTTCAGATTTTGTCAACCTCACTGGTGCTGTTGGTCAAGACTTCCCTTTCACTATAAGACTACGTTGTTGTTTATCAAGACAAGCATTTTCATATTTGCTGTGTGTAGATCCAGATGAATAGCACTTAGACGGGTAAAAGTATTTTAATTAATTTGTCTCAAAGTAAGTAAAGAATCTATAAAGTTCCAACTTTCATCTACCAGCTTCAACGATTAAACTGCGTAAGGTCCTCATAGTCAATATTGTAAAAAAAAAAAAAAAAAAAAAGCAGGACACAAAGCTAATTTTTACTCAAAATATTTATAATTTTAAGAATCATATCAATATCAAAATTATTGAGTTTACAGACCTAATTATATAAGCTGGATTTTAACTTCCTGAATTTGAACTTTCCATTTCACAGTTTAACTCTGGATTCTTCCAAAACACTATGGGTATGACTATCAATTCACTAGATCTCCTACCRACTCATTTGCTTTTATTTTTTAATTCTGTCTCTTGTCAATATCAAAACCTTCTCTAAAGCACACAGTATGTGCAGAATGCAAGATCTAGTATTAAGAACAGTCACAGAACAGTACCCGTGTATTTCAAACTCATAACTGCACTTCTCTTCCAAGGCATACTCTGAAAAATTAACTGCATTTTTTTTCTATATAGCTAGGAATGGCATAGCACATTCTRTAACATTCCTGTTGAAGCAAAGAATGCTTTCTTTGAACAATAGAAGTGAATCACACTGACACTGCAAATATTACTGAAATGATATTGTTACTACTGCTCAGCAAGTGTTCAGATAAAAACTCAGTATAACTGCTTGTAGTTGCCAAAGAAAGATGATCACAAAATAATTAGTAGGTGACTTWTGAAGAAAATATGATTCTACCTTTAATATATTTTGACAGCAGGTATGATGATGCATGCCTAAAATGATAAGCACCTCATCATGAAATCCACAAACACCTTTAATTACATACAATTTTTAAGCCATTTATTTTAGCTGCATATTTTTTCTATGATTAGTTGAATTCATTCCAGATAAGATGGTCCTGGCATGATTAAAACAAAATCACACACAGTATGAGTTACTCTGGTTTTATCGCATCATGGGAACTTAGGGGTTGCTGCCTTGAAAGAAATGGCTATTGCTAAGCTGCAGCTTATTTTTCTAGCACCATTTAGAAGCATGATTTTCATTTTATGCTTTTTCACTCCTGTGGATTAATAGATTATTTAACTCTATTATCCATTATATATAAATATAAATCCATATCAATCCATTATATAATGSATTATTTAACTCTTGAGAATACTTTGTATGCTTTATGCATTACATATATTTACTACATTTGAAGAAAAAGACTAAGAAATGAACATGTGAAAGGCTTAAAATGCAATTGGTCAGAGTTAAGAAACAATCAAAGAAGAGATTCATATAAGTATCCCCTCTTCACAAATTCATAACATTGAAACAAGAGGTGGGGTTTTGTTTTTATGTTTTGAAACATCTGAAATAATATACTTTTTCTTTAATCTTATCCTCTGAGAGAGTTGAACAATTTCTACTGAAGCAATTTCAACTGAAGCAATGCAGGAAATGGGGAAAGGAATAATCAGAAGCAAATAAAGGCACTTGGCTTGAAAAATCCTCATCCCAGTGTTAAAGACAGCAAGGTTACATACAATGACAACAGAATTTCATGATTCTCATATATTTAAGTAGATTTTGTACTCAACACTGAAAAACAAAAAGATCTGATTTTCCTTGGTAAAAGCAATTCTGAATAACTTTAAACAGTTCTCCCTATACAAGAATTTCTTCTAGCTTATAATAGTTGGCACTGTGATAACCATATGGAACTATTTATGTTTATCCATATCTCCTTTTAATTATTTCTGGGAAATGTGTGTAGTGCTTAAAGAGTTCACAGCCAACAAAAATTATAATCTTCTTGTTCAGGGTTTTTATCTCATGAGGTTTTCCTAGTTCACAACGGGAGTTCTTACCATTGCTGCAGTTTCAGTAAATAACCACTATGTCCGCAGTTGTTGACAGTCCTATAACAGTTTCATACAGTGAAATGTAAATGAAAGCTGTTCTGCCGCAGCATAATACTCAGCTTTTCTCTTTCTGCATAAAAGAAAAAGAAATGAATTTTGTCACTATTTTGTATTCTTGAATATTTCATCCTGAATGAYGGCCCACAAGCATTTTTATGACATCCCTTCTTCTCTATATCCAATTCCAATTTTAGTACTCAACAAAGATTATCACTCAGAAATCTATTTCTTCCTTGATACGGCCAGAGAGCACCTGGAATCCACAGAAAAACAGATTTTGTGAGCTGTTTTCCTTAGTCTTGCTATCACCACCACAATATTTCATATTTGYAGTGATCCCTGAGCAAATCCTCATCACTCCCTGTTTCTGCTTACACAGCTGCTGTGAATGTCTATTTTTATTGTCCTCCTTATTGGAGATTTACCTAAAGTAAGCAATTTTTGCTGTCTGCTCATAACTGAAGATATTTGCCATGTAAAACTGCATATCTGAGTCAGTAACACATGCCAATTTGGAAAAAAAAATAATGAATATTTCTGTCTCTCTACCTTTATCAGTATTTCTAAAATTCCCATTTCTTAAATCCTGAGCACCATGTGAATGTTTGAAAAAAATACCAAAGACAACAATAACAGAAATAATCAAAACCTCAGGAGGACAAAATAAGAAGAAATCTGCTGAAGTAATTAATTTTTCATTGCACTTTAGATATAAAATAACTTTCCCAATTTTTGCCATCATGTCACTCCTCTGTCCTACTTGAGCTTTATCTGTGCATGTGGATTAATTTTGTCCAAATGGTGAAACACTTCTCTGCCTGTTTTAGTGCTGTAGAACAAATTTCTTCTGTAGTGCAATGTGAAAAGGGTGAAATGAAATTCCACCYATCTTGTTTTGGGAGAAGTTTCCAGAGAAAACAATTTGTCATTGCAAAAACTCAAAACGTCAAGTGTCAGATAATCAATGGTACTCTGGAAAGAGATTCATCGGACAGATAACGCGGCCTAACAGATCAAAGGCTTTATAAATCAATATGATAATCCTGCAGTAGACCTGTTAGTGCAAGGAGAATGCACAGGTCAACAAATAATGAAGTAAATGGCTCTGTGTAGGATGCGTGCAGCTGGCAGTTGGGTATGTTGGCTGCACTAGATCAGCTCACCAGCTTTTCCCAAGAGGAGAAGGGAAATGTCAGTTCCAAGACAAAACGTCATGCTTGGAGCTTATTGTCTCTGCCCAAAACTGGCRAGCACAGAGTCAGGAGCTTCTGCCTCTTTCAGCAATTGGGAAGACAGAGTGTGTATCATCATCTCAATCCAATTAAACTGCTGAAAGGGGAAAGGGACGTCCTCACAGAGCTTGCCACTCCATCCAAATGTGAAATAATAGGAAGAAAATTCAGAATTATGAAGAGGAAGCACAGACCACTTAACTGCCAGTTTTGCAGCCATGCAGTCATATCCACCCCAAATTATGATGTACCAAACTAAGTGACTCTATAGCAGTTTTTCCATTCTCAAAGTAGTTTTCCATAATAAAAATAAGTACTTAGTTTCATTAAAACATTCATTATTTTCACACAGCTCTGCTTAACATAATAAGCATAATAATTGCTTGACAAAGAGTAAAGCTTTACATCTCTCTGGGAGGTGGACAATAAATACTGTTCCATTCTATGATGTGAACAAAAACAAAAACCAAAAATTAGGTCTGAAAGATTAAAAAAAAAAAGTCTTTTGACTGCATCCTAGTTGATTAAGATCAGTACATTAAACCCATTCAACATTTCCGTACAAGTCATTTCTCATTGCCTGGTAAGAAATTTAAAATCTTTCTTGTGCAAGGTGTTGTTTCCTGTATGAGATCTTTTCAGAAGAAACATTCAAAACAATATTTTAAACTCAATCCTAATTCCACAAGTAGATTAACACAAAGGTGCAAAAGGGTGGGAGGGAAGAATAGTAGCATAGGGAAAAAAAGTCATACTAATACATTCATTTCACTAAAAAGGTGCACCACAAAATGAGCATAAACAGAGAACACAAACACCCTACTGCCTAGGATGCTAGTCTGAACTTCAGATCCTGAAGTCTACTTCCTGCTCCAGTATAGATTTCCTGTGATATTTTGGGCAAATCACATTTTCTCTACACCTCAGAATCCTGTATGCAAAATTATGAAACATGATGCTCTGAAACAGAGGAAAAGCTAGTCAGAAAAAAAAAAAAGTCAGATTTACACAAAGAGACAGAAATTATACTTCAATGAATTTAATAAAGTGATGCAGTTTCAAGTGTTTACAAATAACTTTAGCCTAAATGAAATCAAACCTGTCACGATTAGAAGTGATCAATCAGCAACAGCCCTATACTCTCAGAATGCACAGGTACACTTCTCTGCTCCAAGTGAGACTACAGGGAGGAAATAATACTTGAAGTATCTCAAACTAGCTCCTAAGACCCACACATGAGATGAAGAGGGAAAAACCCATTTTAAAAATCACATTTGTAACTTTCTAATAATGTGGATATTTAACAAGGCCTTTAAAAACATTGAGAATATGGAAACATCTACTCTGTTTGCATTCAGAAAGTAGAAACTGGTTTAACAACCATTATAACTCATGAGGAATCTTAATATTTCTCCTAACATTGTAATTTCTTCAGAAGGCTATATCTTACCAGTTGGCTTTTCCCTATTTAATAAAGCTCTTCTGCGAAAAACTGTAGCTACAGTAGATTTGTAAAACTAATCTGTGCCATCTAACCTCTTCAAGCCTCATTAAACTATTTTAAAGTATCTGGATTGACCTTTTATGTTAATGACTATGCCACTCTCTGGAATCTGTTTCTTGCAGCAGGGGGGATTCTTGGCTGCTTTCACATTTGCTAACTTGACTCCCCTTAACCTTGGAGTTTACTTTTTTCATTTGAGATTCATATGGGAAACTACCAGGAGAAATACTCTTTCAGTCAGTAAGGTGTCCTGGCACATGACTACAGATTTAGTCCAAACATGATACAAAATGAGGATTCAAAAGGTACATCTTCAGATCCTGCAACTCTGTCAGTAAGAAATGATATTAATTATTTTTAGAAGAGTAAATATTTTATGAAACGAGGAGAGGAAAAATAAATGGCATATTTTTACTATAAAGACTTACTTTTGGATTATGGGAAAATTGTCAAGGGAGGGAGTAAGGAGGATAGGGCTGGCCTCTTTTCAGTGGTGACCAGGGATAGGGCTAGAGGAAATGGCCACAAACTCAAGCACCAAAAGTTCCACAGGAACTTAAGGAAAAATTTCTTAACAGCGAGGGTGACAGAACCCTGGAACAGGCTTCCCAGAGAGGTTGTGGAATCTCCAAAGCCCAATTGGATGCAATCCTATACCACATGTACTAGGTGACTACGTGTGCAGGGGGTTGGACAAGATGATCTCTAAAGGTTCCCTCCAATCTTAAGGATTGGACACTCTGAACTGAACACTCTGAACAACAACATATACAACAAAATATATACACAAATACATACTGAACACTCTGAAAATATATTGAAAAGATCTCTAAGTAAGACCTTAATATTTAAAATTTGCATGTAAGTGGAATTAATAATCATATTTTGCATATTATAACTTAACAGTGCAGCATAATAAGGCATCCTGATATGAACCAATTTTTGAACAACTATTTTTATTATTATATTTTTATTCCATTCCTGAATTCTCTGAGTAAAGGAATTATATATGTGTTCCATTAGTAAAATGAAAAATATATCATTTTATTTTTAAGTATATACTTTATTCTTAATGTAAGAAACATTTATTGGGCTTAGTGCATCCTAAAAGTATCTGATACATATTTTTGGAGTACTAATAAAATGCATGGATTTCTTTTATTGAGCCTGAGTCTATGGAGACATTATATAACAGATTCAAAAATAATCAGTGATATTATAATTAGAGTTTAGATTCAGCAGGGATAGCTGGGTTATTCAGTGCATGCAGTGTGCAAAGACCACCTGGCAAGAACTGAACCATGTATATAAAATATGTAATGCACTTCAGAATTAGTGGCACTGCATTCCTTTGGGCCTTTTTTTTCTAAAATTTCCATATTTAGAAATAACTTGTCAGGCTAGCATCCTCTACACTTGCTAAGACAAAGTTTATCATGATGCAGAACATATCTACCACTTACATGTTAATATTTTACTGAAATATCTCAGAGATATCATGAGCTACATTCAATAAGGTTAAAAACAAGCTGCTGCAAGGAATACTAAGATTCAGCACACAAACAATAATGCTTTGAGTACTCTCTTCATCGCAGCTGGTTTCTAGATCCCCCATTCTCCTCCTCTGACCTACTGTGTACAATCTGCAATGGCTCTTTTCCAAAATGAGGCAGGTCTACTGCAATACCCATATCAAAGTATTTTCAGTCACCTAAGCTTCTTTCTTGACTACAGGTCAAATTCTTTGCTTCTCCTTTCCCATCTGCTTCTGAATTTCTTTTATTTTAATAATAAATAAACTCCTGGAAAAGGTTTCCCTGAAGCATGCCATACTTGATGTCTTGCCTACACATTCTGATGTAAAGAGCTTGCAAAAAAAGACCTGATTCTCACATAATTATTTGGGAACTAGTGATCCCAGAACTGAAGAGAAACACAAATATTAGCTTCACAGTTATCTTTACAAGAGTCTCCAGGAACAGCTTCTAACACTCTGCCAGAGCAACAGGAGAGAACACCTTGAAATATGCTGCCTACTTTTCCATTGACATCTGCATAGAAACATCATTATTGGCATCAGCACGAAGCCCATTACTAAACAGACTTTTTCAAGGATGATTCTCCACATCGATGCAAGGTCTCTAAAAAGGAACACTGCAAACTCAGAGTAAACCATTTACAGCAGTGCTGTTACTTCACTAGAGTAATAAGTAGAACTGCAAAGGAAATTAGAAGAATGTGCCATTTTCAGGGTATAAAAATTGAGAACAGTGTTCCCTTAGGACACATTGGGAAAGCAACAATTCATTAAGGGTGGAAAGCACACACACATTTGTGCAGCTAAATAAAAAAAAATAAAATTATTTTTTAAAAAAGTACTAAATAGAAAGCCTAACGGCCTAATTCCTGACATGGACMGTTACATTAGTATTTTAATTTTGTAGTGGGGGATGTATTCACAATGGAGCTTTAAGTGCATATATCATTTGCTCTTATTTCCCTTCCATTTTACCTGGCACATTCAAGGGAATTGAAGGATATTAGAAAATTCAAGAGAATTGGAGACTACAACCAGAGACCAGTGGCACTACACAGTATTTTCACCTCTCAAAACTTGATTTTCATCTCCTCTTCTAACAATTACTGCAGGATATCTGACATGAATGGAAAACAACAATCTCAATTTCAGCATTTATAAAAACTTATCAGCCTATATGATATACATTATAGGAAAATCAGGTCCTTAACTAGCCTATCAGCTGAACAGCATGCTTGGCACCATGTTTTACCTACTTAATTGGCAAGCAGGAAAAACCACTATGCCTATATGTGCTGGTCCCCAAGAAGCTTCAGCCTCAATTATTCTATTTTCATTTCTATAAATGCTAAACTTTTGAAGAAAAATAAATTGAGGATAGGAAAAAAAAAACATTTCATTAAGGTTTATGCCTACAACCACAATGAAGGTCAGCATGCTATTACACAAAAGACTTTGCAGAATCTAGACACCCTACAGTCTGGGAACAAAAACAAATCCACTCTTTATGGTGACAAATTACAAGCGGTAACAGGACAGCATTATTTTCAACAATATGTTCAATTTACTTCTAAAAAAATGACAGCAAAGAACAATCTTTTGTTTTCCTATAAAAGAATATAAATCCCAAACTACACAAYTGGTAAAGCAAGCAAAAGAAAAGTAGCAACAAACAATAGAGCAAACCCTTCTCTAGAAGCCTTTCTAAGGCCTGAATACTGAGGTTAAAACATTGTCTAAGACAAATTGCCTAAAAACATTGCCTAAATTCAGTAGTGAATTTACATTGAACATACTACACAGGGGAAACGTCTCCCCATTGTAAAAATTTTAGGCATCATTAAAGTTGTGGGTTCCAGGTCTATTGCTCTACTGGAAGTAAAGCAATACAAGGTTTCATTAAGGGAAAATCATCATATGGGAAGGTTCAAGAAAACTAAGGAAGCATGAACAACTCGTTGTTTTTCTTTCTTCATTGCCTCCTTTCTCCATTATGAATACACGAACTTAAAATCTAGATGACTGAAAAAAAAAAATAAAAAAGCTCTTATCATTTCTCAGAGTGAAAGCTTAGTAGGAGTGGTAGCCCCAATTTTCTTTCTCAATTACAATTCAAGTCATTACAGTCTGCTTAATTAAATTCTTATTTTAGTTTCAATTAGATAAGTTATTCTTTGCTTTCTGTACTGAAGCATAATTCAGATCAACAACTATGGGTGAAGACAAAACAGAAAATGGTATTCTAGTGACCTGATAAATACATGCGCATGTTGCTGCCTAATTTGCTCAACTTAAAGGACTGAGGATTAAAAAAATCCTCAACTATAATTCTCTGGTTTAGGTAGTCATATCTAAACATATCTAATATCTTGAAATCCATAGTCTTGTATGTAATCCATAGCAGTTTCTGTGTATGGAAATCAGTATCCTGAATACCAGGATGAATCCGTGAATAATGAATCTTGCTTGGGTAATAACATTAAACTAGCTAGTTTTTACAGGAACCATTCCTCTACTTTCTGTTCTCAGCTCATATTATTAATAGTGTCTTTAATGCATTTGCTTTTTTTCCCCTCCATGTCTTTCGAGCCACAACTGTGTTATCAGTATGACAAGTGTTTCCCATAGCCACTTTTTACTTGAGCCTCCAAGGCACCTCCTTGTTAACCACAGAAGCACATATTCAGATTGAAACATGAATGAAAACAACACAGCTTTGCAAACAAATTTAAGTGCAACTGCTGAAAAAAAATCAAAAAAAMCACCCTGCTTTCTATATATTGCTAATTTAACACAGTGTTCAAACAGCATAACTTTCTGGAAAGAGAGAATTATTTACCTAAGAGAGTAAATAATAATAAGAGAAAATTATTTTCCAGTTAAAAAGAAAAAAAAAGTTTCTATCTAACTTAATGTACACAGAGTATATACCTAATTCTCTTAGAGAYATCATAACCATGCATAAATGGTGATTTTGAACCAAGAATTAGAAGAGCTAGAAAATAAAACCACCAAAACCCAAAACATTCCACTAAGCGGGRTGATTAGGAGAGAGTGTCTTCAAGTGACACAAGAAAAGTAACTGTTAGCACTGAATACAGCTGTGAAATTTGACTATGTTAAGTCATTTAACTACAAGGAGGGATGCTTGATGGGTATGAGATAGTAGATAGCAAAAGAACTGATTTTTASCTCTAGAAAACTTGTTGATAGAATTAGGAAATGGAATACTACTGTGTTAGATAAATTCCTTTATTACGTGCACTATATCCAAAAATTACTTTCATTCTCCTTTCCCCAGATACAGATTTTTTTCTTTATTCTACATAGTCCAAGAAGAGAAAGTGCAGAGAAGAAACAATCAAGATTTCCTGATTTTTGGTTGGCATGTAAGATAAGCTTATTTGTTTATCCAGAAGAATCATAGATATATTGTCCTTTCACTGCAGAACACCTATCTGAAAGGTTAACAGCATTTAAATGCTTTATAAAACATATCCTGGACAATATTAGTTTAAATATGTGCTGAAAACAGTGCTGTACTTTTCACAGGTCAGACATTTCTGGAAACAAATTACTTTTTTGAACTCCTGGGACATCATTTTCCAGGAATGCTGAAATGCATGCTGAAAGGATACAGTCAAAGGCAAGAAAGACTCTCACATTTAATGTAATAGTCTTTAAAAGAGACTCCTGTAGACCATTGCCAGTATGCGACCTCCTTGTATTTCTAAATTTCTCAGGGAGAGTGAGAAATATTAGAGATATGCGGGAAACACCAGCAAAGGCCAACTTCTTAGAACTTCTTTTTCATGCTTACACAGCTTGAGCAAGGTCAAGTGCCAAGCCATGCACTTCAGTCACAATAACTTTGTGCAACGCTACAGGCTGGGGGCAGAGTGGCTGGAAAGCTGTGTGGCAGAAAAGGATCTCGGGGTGTTGGTCAACAGCCAACAGAACATGAGCCAACAGTGTGCCCAGGTAGAAATTGGCATCCTAGCTTGTATGAAGAGCAATGTAGTCAGCAGAACTAGGGAAGGTGAAAGGGCTGGAGCACAGATCTTACAAGGAGCGGCTGAGGAGATCCCAGCTTATTCAGTTTGGAGAYGAGGAGGCTCAGGGGAGACCTTACTGCTCTCTGCAACTACCTGAAAGGAGGGTGTAGTGAGGTGGGGGTCAATCTCTTTTCCCAAAAGAAGTATGAATAGACAAGAGGAAATGGCTTCAAGTCGCGCCAGGGAGGGTTCAAATTAGACATTAGGAAAAAAATMTACATGAAAAGAGTAATCAAGCATTGGAACAGACTGCCCAAGGAAGTGGTGGAGTCACCATCCCTAGCAGCATTCAAGGAAAGAGATCAGGCACTTAGGGACATGGACTAACAGGCATGGTAGTGATGAGTTTACTGTTGGACTCAATGATCTTGAAGGTTTTTTTCTAAGCATATCTAATCAAGCTTCTTTCTCTTTTTTTAATTTTCTTTTTAAGCCAGAGCTATTTATGGAGCTCAAATTGTGCCATTTGTAATACTTCAGTAGAAGAAAGAAAGAAAGAAA
>NW_020455466.1:4850552-4871147 GCF_003342845.1 Nothoprocta perdicaria | reverse complement strand
AGGAAGGAAGGAAGGAAGGAAGGAAGGAAGGAAGGAAGGAAGGAAGGAAGGAAACTCAATAAAATCTTGCATGCACCAGACAGTCACGAGAAATTTTAGAGAAGAATAATTGCTTCATTGCAATGATAAGCCCATCTTGTATATAATTTAGGAAAAGCCGACTGTCATCAAAATTCTTAATTTATAGTGTTCAACAAAATGCTACTAACTGAAAAACATTAATCAACATCACCAATTTAATGTGCTTTGTCAAACTTCTCAGTCTCTTCTGCCAAAGAACAGCATTTCTGACAAGTAGATTGATTAGTGAGCTAACAGTATTTGACTGAAGGGAGAGTCTCTGTGACAAGAACCTTAAAAGAAGTTAGCAATAATTCTATTTGCTCATACACAAACTATGTACAGTATTATTGTTCTGCAAAATGCACGTCAATAGGAATGATAAGTCATTAAGTGGTTATAAGAAATTCTATTCTGAAACCAATCAGATTCTTCTTGAGAAATAGTTTATAACAAGTGAAAATGTGCAGTTGATSTGAAAGATGTCCATTAAACCTGAATAATAATCATCCACAGACAGTTTTGTCAGCTCAAACAGTATAACAAAAGGTAATATAGATTTTAGCTTTCAAGYTCAAACAAGCACAAGGAAAACTAAYGCCTTTGACTCTAATTTGAAACATTTATTATGAAATGCAAGATCTACTCCAGAATTAAGGTCGAAACTAGCTTCTTTAACAGATAAGGTTTTACTCAGAACTTTTTCCCTCAACATTGAGAAAAAAGTCTTTTAGTGGTTAGCTCCATTATATGAACCATAGAAAAATCATGAAAGTGTAACATTTTATTTTTTGAACAAGACTTTTTTCTCAATGTTGAGGGAAAAATGGAATTTTAAAACAGGAGCTGTATAAACAAGAGTCCCATTGTGCAATGCCAGTGCTACATGGAATAGACATGTCCACAAGCATTTTCCCTGAGGCATCTCGAGTGTCATAAATTTGTCACAGCCAGTTATGTGCCATCCATTTACATCTGCACAGATTTCTTGTTAGCATGGTAAGCAAGGGAGAGGCATTTTATATCCYGTTTATCCTGGACAAGCAGAGCAGCACAAAATTAAACTATATAGAGTTATTCTAAGTATTTTCCAAAAGGCAAAAGAACATAAGAACAGCCTTCTGGGTCAGTCCGAGGGTCTATATAGCCTAGCTAGCCTGCCTTCTTAAGTTGCCATTAAGAGCTATCCCGGGAAGACTGAGAACAGAGGAAACCTGTGTAATACTTTGCCTCCCCTGACCATTTTTAGCTCAGCAGGTTTCTTGAGTACACTGCAGTTTGCCTGTTAGTAACCTACAATGCTCTCTTGCTTCAAGGGTTTGTTCAGTTGCCCACATAAAATTTCTCAGCTCTAAATCTTTTGGGAAGGTTACCCATAGATATGCAATCTGCTGTGAGAAGAATCAGTGCTTATCACACTTTAGTATCACTCCCTAATGACCATGAGCACAGAGCCTTTCCCCGAAAGACAGTGTCCTTTCTCCAGATGCGCCTTATTCCATATAGCTCTACACTGAATTTTATCTGCCATTTTATTACTTATGGTATAAACTAAAGCCTTTCTGCATTTTTTCACTTACTACTCTGAATAACTTTTTATGATCATCAGACCTTGTCACCTCACCGCTAATGCACTCTTCCAGATGATCTAAGAATATATTGAGTATCACAGCTCCTCGTACAGTATCATCTCACCTCCAATGATCTTCATCCAATTCAAATAATGACCATTGCTTGTAATCTCTGTTCCCTCTTTTTCAATTTATTTCTTAGCCACTTCTTCTTTTCTCTTATGCCATGGCTGCTTAATTTCCTAAAGAGTATTAGGTGAGGGATTTTGTCAAAACTTTTTGAAAATCAAGGCTAAAGTTACCAGATCACCTTTACCTAAATACTTGTTCCACACAAACCCCAGAGTAAGGACTCTTCTCTCCTCCCATTTCATAAACCTTGGCATTCACTAATTGTCTTTTACCATAGTTTCCACTCCTTTCCTGGTACAGGCTACAGAACTAGAGATCCCCAGGCTAGGATTATATTCACCTCTAGATAATGCTTCCAAGGAAGACTTACATAAAAGTTACACACTGCTATTCAACCTGGCTATAAATTACATAGCCAGTAGTTCAAATATTTCATCCTTGAGTTCCCATAAAAGTATTTGTTGAATACTATCCAGACCTGGTGTTTACTTTAGATCATTCATTTTGTTTGACTCCCTCCACCAAAGGAAGGACTACGTTACGGGAACCTCCCCACATCCTGATCAAAAATGGGCACCAATATAAAGAGCTAATTTTGCTCATCTGTAATGGCCTCATCCCCTATGAATACTCCTTTTATATCCTAGTCCTCAATTGGTAAACCCCCATCAGACTTTTTGCTCTTTATGTGCTGGAAAAAGGATTTAAAACTAGTTTGGTCCTTTATCATACAGTTTTTGTGCTACTCACTAACAATACTTCAGTTTGATTCAAAGTCTCTTAAATATGAAATAGTCCTTCATTACACAGCTTGCTTTGTCTTCCATATCTGTTTTGTATCCTCTTACTAGAGTACTTAACTTACTTCTTTTTCATTCAGGTCCTCCCATCTTATTTCTGAAGCAGTTCTAGCACTGCATACAATTCTCTCTCTTGCTCCTTGCCTAAGTACATGATTCCCTTAAGGTTCAGGTGAAATCTGTTCTTCCCATAATTGCCCCCCTCTCTTAATTTAGAGGTATGGTGTGATAAACGGGTTGTAATTCGCAGAACAAACTGTAAAATAACAGGCTTATCGCAAGTGTCGTAAGCTATGAGTGCAAGATACCACAAGAACACAGTATCAGCGTAAGGCCAAAACCGCAGGAAACTTAAGCATGCGCAGAGTCCAGAGGAAGAAGAGCGGCCTTCATCAAAGACCACCAGGAGGCCTCAGGGACCCCTACCAACAAGGAGAGAGCATGTGCAGAACTATTGCAACATACCCACAGATAAGAACCGAAACAGTGTATAAAAGAAGCACCCTCTCATATCACAGTGTGTGCCGTTGGGGAGCAGAGACTCCCCGGCTGCCCAGCGCTGCTTGCTTGCTATTTACAATAAACAATACTGATAAATTAATTGGCTCGGAGAATTTATCAATTTATAACATATGGGATATCTCCCCCCCCCCCCCCCCCTTCTCTCTTTCTTTCCTCTCCCCCCCCCCCCCCCCCCCCCCTTCTCTCTTTCTTCTCATTGGATATCTTCATCTCAGGCACAGAAACGCTGATTATCTAAGCTTTATCTCTGCTCTCACATTCCTGGTTATTGTGATCATACATATTTCAACATTCTGAAAATGTTAGATGTTTGTGTCATCTGCTCTTTCCCCCAAGAGCCTAAAGAAATAGACTTTCTCTGAAGGTTGCAAACTGCCTGTACTATTCAGAAAGGTATGTTATTTTCCCATGGGAAAGGTGCGTGGCTTCTGGCACAACTACCTTCGGCAGCTCTTGTTTTGCAAGAGTTGCAGCAGGAAAACTGGAAAAGAAATGGATGTGTAAATTCATGTGCTGCTAGATAACAGAAAAGACAGCAGTTTGGCTGTGGGAAAATGGCTGGYTTCCTTGATGATTCACTGTAGAAATTGCAACTTACAGCTTTAAAATACACATTCTACCTTTTGAATCCCAATTYTTTTTGAAATAGGGAAGCACTTGTGAATGTAAACAAGGTGATGTCTAGCCAAGCACAGACTCAACTTAACTTCCTTTGAATTTCTCAGAAGTATATAAAGAATATAAAAAGGCTAGTTTCAAGAGTTGTAATAGGGAAATTGAAATAGTCAAAAGGAAACAGTACAAAATTACTGTAAAACAAACAGTATAACAAGAGCTGCACAAGATGCTAGAGCGATAGGGGAGAACCTCAAGCTTCCATTAGATTAAAAAGAATCGCTTGCAGGAGTAGCAGGGAAAAATGTTCCAAATTCAGCTTCACATCTGCTAGCAGAAAGTTTGAGTGAACTACTTTTTAACCACTTCCTATTACGTGTGAAATCATATAAACCAGCCTCAACTTTTGCTTCCAACAAAAGACAGTTTTAATGGCCTGTTTAGGAAAGCATGTAAATTCTCACGCTTCTTTTGTTTCTATCTTACACAGAATAAACACTTTTATACAAGCCATAACTCCACATATTTTAGATTTCATGTTGTTTCATTGCTAGGGAACTCACTAAGACAAAAAAAAAAAAAAAAAGGCACATAATCCTGCAGTAAAAAAAAATGTTAAGAGACACTGAAGAAGTATAACTAACTGCTGAGTTAAAAGTGGCAGCAAAGACTTCCTTCTTCAACCTTATTTTAAATAAGGACACTAAATAAGAACACTAGGTGGGCAGCAGGAGAGGATTCCACAGTATCTTTAAAAGGGTAGAGCTACAAAAACTTCGTGACTCACAATTCACCAAATTACAATATAGAAAAAATAAGTAACTTGATGATTCAGACTGTAATTAACAGCTCAGAAAATGCAGAAGAGAAAATTAGTCAAATGCCGCAGCCACTCAAGAACTTGGAAATAAGGACAAGAACTTTAAAATCACTGCATGCACTTTACAGGAAGCCTGCAGTGAAGAGATTTTTGAAAAGGAGACATTTATAGAAAAGAAATCATGCATCACTCAGAGATGAGAGATTCTTCACTGCAAAATTCCTCTTCCTAGAGGTAATACAAGCAAGAACTTCAGAAAATAAAGTGACCCTTCTGTTGGTGAACAGTTTCAGTGTGGTTACAGTTCAGACAAAATCAGATATTAAGCTTTTCTGGAAAGAATATTTAAACAGAAACAAGTACCACTAGGCTGAATTGAAAGTATCAAGAGCCTTATTTAGAATAAAAAYAAGGAATTTCTTAGTAAAGGACAATACCTGTCATGGCAAATCTGCTTCAAGAGACACAGCAAGAGCTTAACAGGAAAACACAGTATTGCATCTGGCAGGGAAATGTGATCACTCACAGCTCCTCACCTGAGACTGGGCAACACACAAGGTACCTTTGAAGACCAGTTTTAAATCCTCAGCCTTGAGAGGAGAGAGGGGAAAACCAGGCTTAAGCTTGGTTAAGCCTACCTAGGTTAATGATGCTACAGAAATGCTCTTTCACAGCAATGGTTTTTTTGCTTGCTCGAGACCTTCCAAGGCCTGGAGATCCCCTTCTAGTTGAGACTGACTTAGGAGAAGGGACCCATGATGTTTACACAGGCTGGAAGAGGCTATCAGGCAGCAAAGTATCAAAAATGCATCCAGCAAGCTATTTCCCACCATTTTGTGGGGCAAAATTAGATCTTTCTATATCATAACTTTAAAAAGCATACTTCTGTGCCAGTAAAATATTACTTGGTCTTTCTATTCCGCCAAATCCTCTATCACAGCTCTATTGCAGAAGTCATCTCTCAATCTCCTAAAGCTTTACTCTCCAAGAAGCTGTTTTTAGCAAGCATGAATAGCACCAATCATATCAAGCGAAYAAGGTATGATTCTAGAAACATAGGTGCCTAATGTTCTTACAAATTCATTCTGGAATTTTAAGAACACTTATGGATAGGATAGGAAAACCACTTCCTACAAAACCACGACTTACTGGCATATTCCCTCTGTTATGCATTACATAAGGTAATAGCATATACACACAGGCAAAAGTCTTTCTCACATTAACTATCAGATACTCATCCTCTGCAAAAAGGAAGAATAGCGAAGATGAAATAAACAACCAACAGGTAGACGAAATAAACAACCAAAAGGTAGATATCTTCAAAATATAGTTTGATCTGTGCGTTGAACTAGTAAGAAGTTGAATATTCTTGTAGTGGTTCCCATCTAATAACCAATTGAGTAATACTTCTCTGATAGTGGACTTCAAATAACTACTTTATGTGTAAAGGAAGTAAGAACTAAGAGTCTTCCAGTACAACATTAACATTAACATTAACATTAAAAAAAAAAAAAAGAACAAAAGGACATTCAAATATACACAAAATGCTCAAATTTTCAGACAGGGTTTATGAAGAGAATATATCAGAAGTCTAATCAGCTTTAAGGAAATGATAATGAAAGATCAGAGGAGTGAGTAGAATGGTTAATCTACATGGACTTCAAAAGCTCTTCAGTAGAAAAACATGAGAAAAGACTAATGAAGAAAATTAGCAAATGTGATACAGATAGTGTAGTTCAAATTGGATTCCAGGATATCATGGTTAGGTTAATGATTTGTTGTATAATAAATACAGAGAACAAGGCTTTCTGAATATGAAAGGCCAAGCATTTACCTCAAAGTTTTCGTCATCACATATATTATTGTAACAAGTGCATGAATACATCTGACACTAGTCCCTGCAACTTGCTGAGCCTTCTACTGCTATGTATTGCCATTTGATTTGCCTTTTTCAATTTTATGCACAGCACTTCCTGGAGAACTAGGTGCTGTATTTTGTGCACAGCCTTCAAGACACACATCATTTAATACTATTTGCACTGCGTCCAGTTCTGGGCTCCCCAGTACAAGAGGGATGTGGAGCTGCTGGAGAGAGTCCAGCGCAGGGCTACCAGGATGATCAGRGGCCTGGAACATCTRCCCTATGAGCAAAGGCTGAGGGAGCTGGGTCTGTTCAGCCTGGAGAAGAGGAGGCTGAGGGGGGACCTGATCAGCRTGTATAAATACCTCAAGGGAGGCAGTGAGGAAGAGGGGGGCAGCCTCTTTTCAGTGGTGGACAGTGATAGGACTAGAGGAAATGGCTTCAAACTGAAGCATCGGAAGTTCCACAGGAACTTAAGGAAGCATTTCTTCACTGTGAGGGTGACAAAGCACTGGAACAGGTTGCCCAGAGAGGTTGTGGAGTCTCTTTCTTTGGAGATCTTTAAAACCCGCTTGGATGCAGCCCTGTGCCACGTGCTCTAGGTGACCCTGCGTGWGCAGGGGGGTTGGACTCGATGACCTCTGAGGTCCCTTCCAACCTTCGGCATTCTATGATTCTATTCTATGATTCTAACTGCCTGTTAGCTGTATTCCAGTAATCATTTAAATGAAAACTGGAGCCATTCCATACTTGGCAGGTACAAACCTTAAAAGATTAAGAATCACCTGAAGAGTTCAGAGTTTAGACAGCAATGGGAGCACAATTCTGCAAACCTATTTGAAATTAATGATTAAAAACTACACAATCCAGGGCAAAGCGGGAATTGAAGAAAGGACAGTCAATTAGGAAAGGAGCCCCAGGGAACAGAGGGAAAGACATAAGGCAAAGAAGAAAAAAAGATACTGTTGAAACAAAATATTTTGTTAAAATTACTTGTAGACTGCTAACCAGTGAAAATAGTCAAAAAAAGAAGATATAAAATGGGCAAGGACGCATTTTGCAACTCTTAGTTTCAAAACTAATAAAAACAAAMCTACAACATTACAAAAACTAGTAAGAGGACTATTCCACCATCATTGCTTTGGGACATACAGTTATTAGTGTAAGGCCTGCCATTCAGTACGAGTCCACTGTAACATATCAAATATCACCATGGTTACTCATTTATCAAAAGGCAAACACTGGCTTTTCTTTCAGGTTTACAATTCATATGATCTTCAGTTTATGCTGTTTTATTCTATGCAGTACGTTGAGACCATGATTCAGTTGAATGAGTCGGAATTTACACACAATAGCACCAAATTTCAAAGTGTTAATTCCTAAAGAAGCAATACACTTACATCAGCAGCAGTCAACCCAAATCGTGTTTGAAAGTGATTTTTTTTTCTTAATAGTCTGCAAATAGTATTAAATGATGTGTGTCTTGAAGGCTGTGCACAAAATACAGCACCTAGTTCTCCAGGAAGTGCTGTGCATAAAATTGAAAAAGGCAAATCAAATGGCAATACATAGCAGTAGAAGGCTCAGCAAGTTGCAAGGAAAGAACCTTGCAAGGAAAGCAGATCCAGAGCCCCACAAAGTGATCCCCACCTATGAGTTTCTGGATAACTGCCAGTAGCCAAACCCATTCTGGCTACCTGAAGTCAACCAAGCATATCTGATACACCATGTTGAAAGAGTACCTAACATACAAGTTGTCCCAAATTCTCTTTCACAGTCAAACCAGATGTATTCAGACACTGAGAATAGAAAATCCCACTCCTAAGCAGTGGCCTAGAGCAGCATACTACAACAGCTTATCTTGGAGAACACGTCTCAGTTTAGCACCACAGAAGAGAAGACAGCTTATCAGATGCATTTGGGAGAATGCATATAATACACTTTTTAGAGATTTTAAACCCTCCAAAACAGAAATAAATAAATGAACAATGACGATTCATAATCGACCCAGAGGAGCAATTTGGGAAAAATAAAGAAATCGAAGACAACCTTCAGGGTGAGATCTAATTCATCATTTATATTTATATATAAGGATAAGTTTTTCAATTTTAAAGACGGGATCTGATAAAGTAATTTTGTTAATACAATATTAAGTACTGTATACAGTAGTATATGATCCATAAAACATAGCATAATTGCATGGGAGCTTCATAGAGATGTCAGTCAGCTGAATTCTGTGGAAGTCAACAGAAATCTCCTCTCAAATGTGCTATCAGAAGTCTTCAAGCATTAAAAAGCCACTCAGCCCAAAGCCTGCCCTGTTCAGATCAGTGCCAATGAGCACAATAATAAGCATGCAGTCTCCAAGGCTGTTTGGCAAAGTACAAGACACTTTGGTATTTTCTTCTCTGAATGAGAAATCTCATGCAATTTGTTGTAGGCTAGTTATAGCACAGGCAAAATAAAGAAATAACAATTTAAGATTTAACAGTGATTTTGATCGTTGTGTTCATTAGCAAAGAACAGATGACGAAAGAGTGGGTGGAAGGTCTATTTGGTCAGAAAAAAAAAAAAAAAAAAAAAGATAAAGAAGAAAATTTTACCTGGAGAAAAAGAGCAGCACTAAAACATTGAATAAGACCCATATAGCTTTTTATGTTTTCAAAGCTCTACGTATCGTTAACTAATTAATCTTCACAATTCCTTCTAAAAATGTTCGGGGCATTCTAACGATTACTTTACACACACAGAACCTCTGATCTAACAAGGACAATATCAACCACAGAGCTACGAATGAACTTCAAAGATTTTCAACAAAACATCTGGTGTTGAGAAACACAAATCTCACTGGAAGCTAGTACCTTTGACTGTCAGTCCACTACATTGTGCTGTATCCAAGATCATAAATAAATAGCTGGAATATCTATTATTCTAGGCATGTCTTTTTGGATAGCAAAAGGTTACGTTAAAAGCAAGTCACTTTACACTTGCAACCATACGGTGTATTTCATTTTCAGATGCTACATTATTTATAGCACCGACCCTAATAAATCATGTATTTTAGAAACTACAGTGCAATTGAACAGCCATCCCTTATAGCTTTGGTCAAATGCCATGGGTCATTAACACTGTGAAACGATTTAGAAGTTACTGAAATACACCTGCTATGAAAGCTAATGCTTCACATCTGCTTATATCTAATAAATGGCAGTGTGCACTTACCCAGAGAGTGCTACACTAATATGCAATCAGCCTAGATTCCCTAGTTCTTTTGCTTGTAGTTCCTCTTGCCATAAGGTCTTCTCCTCTGCAGTCAAATGAGTGATTCTCAGCTGTTAATGTCGCAGAAGCATGAAGAATTCACACAGAGCACCTGTCTGTATCATTTCTTTTAGGCTGTATGTATATTTATACACATGATATCAAAATTAAAAGGGTAGTATTGTCTTGTTAGGTCATTTCCAATCACACGAACCTTTACTGCAGTTACTACTTTCCAAAGTCTTTCAGTGTACACAATGTGTATTATTAAAAAAAAAAGTTGATAATCAACTGCAGAGGAAGTTTGCATCATTCCTGTCAATATCGTAGCTTGCTTTGAAAATGAGAAATTAAACTATTCGAGTATGAAATCTATTCCTTGACAGTAAGACCTTTAATCATTTCTGTTACCAATTCTTGCATTCTGGAATCGCTCATATGGATTAATTACATCCTTCTGCAAAGACTGCTGTTGGTACAGAGCATTCAACAATTTAACTTTTAACTGCAAAAAATATATCTAAAAGTTAGACAACTTGATCATTAGTCAGTTACACATTTAGTCATGAGTTCTGATATTTCATCTCTTTTCACTATTTATGAGTGTTTGTCTCTCCAACTGTGATTTATAGTAATAAATATCTAATTAGACACTATTACATGCTGGATTAGAGCTGACCAGGAATTTTCTGCAAAAGATTCAAGCTTCTAGTGAAATTATATCACAAAGTTTTCAGTTCCACAGTGGAGACACAAAATAAACCATAATCCACAAAATAAAAACTGCAGAGCAGTCTTTATTTGCCCCAGATTAACTGATAGTAGATTAAGACATCTACCCCAGGGTATTTAACATGGAGGTGATTATTTTAATATTTTACATGTTTCATTCCATTATTATTTTCAATTTATATAAACATTTAAATATTATGGTGATTATTCAGTAGTTCAGTGAAAAGAGATTGACATGTTAAGTTAGTGGCACATGACACCAATTTGAGATGGAAGAAAACCAGGTACAAATTATCAGGAACAGAGTAGGTAATAGCTGGTTACTACAACTTTTAGATGAAAAGTAACAAACTCCATCTTTAAAAAATGATCTTATTCAGGTATTATGGTGAATTCAAATTTGAGTCTCCAATATTCTAGGAAGACTTTATTTTTCCTCAAAATGATTAAGGGAAAGTGTTTCCTATTTAGCTCTCTTTGTAGAACAAAAATCCCCCAAGATGTAAAATAATGTTTTAGTGATTTCAATTATTATTCCCAAGCAAATAGTTAAGACTAATTTGGCTCATTAAATATATCAATTTCAGATTGATTCAAACAAAACACAATAAAGAATTAAATCTGCTGTGAAATACAGCTTCCATAGACGACTCTCAAACAGCTATCAGAGGAGCTATGCACATTAACATAATAAGGGACTTTAATATTGATCTCTCCAAGGCTCCCCAAGTAGAATAACAGTCTTTCTATTTACTTCAGAGGTTTCAGTCTACCAAGTCACACGTCAGTGACATATTTCAGTTGAAGCTGATTAATAAATTTTATGAAATATATTTAGAAGTTCTTCAACTTTTAAAAAAAGAAAATAGTATTCAAAATAGCAGTTTCATTTGCTCGAATGTTACCACACAAAATTCTTGTAATCTTTAATCAGAGAACGATGTTTCTGCTAAGTCCTGGCAACATAACGTTACTGAAGACTGAGAACTAGCAAAGCAGGAGAAGTGAGAACAAGAATAACAAACTTCGAAATATATTTTATGGAATTTTGGAAAGGGGAAGAAAAAAAAGTAAAGTTTCCTTAATATATTGAAATTCAATTCTCCTAGGATGTTTTGCAAATCTATACTCACTCATTTCACATACATTTCAACAGCTTAACACTTTTCTCCCAGATGACATCATCCATCATAGCTTCTATACAAGTTAGGGATCTACTCCAACACAAACTGTATTTTAAACTTAGTGGAAGCTCATGAATTAAGGCAAGTTTGGTAGAAACTTCCCTGAAAAGTGATTTATATTTCTTTGTAGCTGTGAAACATGAAAGCATACTTTGACAATGATAATTAGGAGGTAGCCAATTTCAAAAGAATTTCTACAAAATGCCTGTGATTACATTAGATACAGATTTTGGAAATTTCAATACACACAAAGAAGAATTTTTTTTTCTCTTTATTTTATAATCACGTGTTACGGAAAAAAAAAAAAAAAAGAAAAAGAAATAAAGGACTTGAACCAAATCTTGGTCTCACTGAAGAATCCATGCCCATGCTGGGTAGTCGTTTTCACTTTGAACAACATTCAAGACATCTATACTGGCACCATTTGCTTTTCCCCCTTACTGCTGTTTAAGTCAACTGAAAAAGAATTTGCTTTCACTGTGAATTCTATTAATAGATTTCCTTTCCTGTTCCAAAGCCTATATACAGCATTTCACTAGTTCATGAAAAGACATTTCACTAGTTCATATCAAAGACATGAGTCTTTGATATGTAAAGTCATCCATAGGAAACTATACAGAATCACATGACATCTATGAAATGATGCTGCATCATTAATGTATAGCTTGCCACAGAAGTCAAAATACACTGCTCCTAAAGAAGTAATTGTGCTATAGTTTATCTTGGAACATTGATACTCTGCCCTTTCTATCTTCATTTCTGAACCACCATTTTATGGAGTTATCTCCTTAAAATCAGTTTGTTATAAATGAGACAATAGAGCTTTAAAATTGTTAATGCAAAACAAGTAATTTGATAGCTTTAGAGTAAAGAAACACTAATTCTTTTTTCTAATTACCTAGTAGATTTCCTTGAATAACTAACAAACATTTAATACACACTTCTATCATTAGCATAATACAATCATCATGTTCCCATTTAATTACAATTTATTTGAATGACTAATCACCAGTTTCAGTTTTTAAAATAATGGGAGCATTTTACAAACTGGCATGTTCTGTTGTCTTTCAATTCATTGGTGTAAAGAGGTCTTATTCTTTTAAAACTACTGTCTATCCCTTTTGACAATCTCTGCTATAGATCAGCAGAAAGGTCAGTGAATACCTACAGATGGTGCAAAAAGAACCACGCCCACAGAACAATTTATTCGAATACTGTTTTTCCCAATAAGAATGTTTATGCCACTAATTCTCAGTTACTGGCATCAATCCAGTAAAACTGAGTCATCTTATTTCCGATGGATATCAAGTGCATTTCAATTAACATGTTAAAAAAATAAAGGACTCTAATTGAATACAAGGTTATTTCAATTAAATCCTTTCTCCCTTCATATCATGAGGGAAAAATCAGAATGTACAGCAATGCCTAGGAGAAATCAAGGAAAAACTGCCATGATCTACCCTTCTGTACTTTTTATTCAAACTGTCATGCCTCTCTACCCCTCCAGGTAGGTGCATATATTTTGTGTTAATATTATATACTTTTCAAGTCTGATTATTTTGAGCATATTCTCCAAGCCTGTTTCCATATGCAAACAAAAAGGCTACAGCATATAGGTCTGTACATTTGCTTCTACCTGCCCTCCCTGCCAGTGTTCTCTCTCTCCTATATAGTCATTCTCTCTTTTTCTCCATCTATACTTGCGCTCTTTCAGTACTTTTACAGTAATCTGTGCTTACCTTGCTCACTGCAGTGTTAACTTTTTAATCTCAGAGAAAGCTTTAAGGGAACATTACTGAGCACAAATAATCAGGTTAGTTCACTTGGCCAACTTGACTGTGTCTGAGACATCATTAAGGCCTGGGTCCCCAGTGAAGAGGGAGCAGGGCAGCTGACTAGCCTAGCACACTTGTGGGGCCAGGCACCATGCTGGTAGCTCAGACAAAGGGAGCTCATCATCACATATGCAATGGGACAGGCACCAAGAAATCATCAGCAAGAAATCAATTAAGAAAACCAGGAAAGAAGTCTACTCATAGCAAAACTTTACCATGGTGATCAGGGACAGAAAGAATGACATTTTATTTACTCTTTCAAAAACTCACACATTCTATAAAGGATGACTTAGCATTTTATCATAAAATGGCAACAAAATTCTCTCTCAGTAATAGACTTGTACCCAAAACTTGTACTCAAACTATTTGCTAAAGCAGTGAATTTCCCTGAAGCAAATGCAAGACAACCTAATTGCTATTCAGGAAGCTTCTGAGACCTACAGTAGAACAAAGCCACGTATCTACCACATGATTTTAAAACTATTTTTGAAAATTGTCAGTTGATAATGAAAACTCTTCTCACCAGCAAACATAACTTCAATGTTATAATGCTATATATAATGCTTCAATGTTATAAGCATGCCTTTCCTACTAAAGGTGAATATTTGATTATTTACAGATAAAAAGATGAAAAAATAAGCTATTTAAATGTCTGAAATATTTACATCATTGGTCATTTCATGTTTTCTATTGTGAGTTGCTGTTGCCATTTGAGAGGCTATAGTATTACAAAACACCTTGGCATAATACATTTTCCAACAAGAATCCAGAATATGTCCAAGTTGAAACTACTAGATTTTTAATAAGTTTGCCAGTTTAATACTACTTCTGTAGTGGAATAACTGCCTCTGCTTGAATACCAGCCATCAACAAACTTTCAGCAACTTCAGAAAGTTGGCATAAAATTGTTTATCTAGGGTCTTCTCATTGGTAGCAAGTTTTCTCAAGTGAGGCATTTCTTCATGGGTGATGTCTTCCCTGGGAAAAATTATATATTCTGAGCTAAGTTATTAATAACACAGAAAACTAAAGATAATTGAATTAACACTAAATGAACTGAAAGTATACCAAATACCTGTAAGAATACTAGAGATCATACTCTACCTGCAGAGTAGAGCATTTAATAGAGGATGTGGGGGTAAGGCGGTGGAAGAGAAGAGGAAATGATGGCAAAAGGCTGATCTGTTAGAAATATATTAAGGAAACAACACATTTCTTCCAGATTCTGCAGGATATTACCTTCTGTTTTCATAGGTTCTGGTAAACCAAAACATCTCATTTTTGACTGGATTGCAGCCAGTATCTTCCCGAGTTTTCAGCCAAACTAGAACAAAACACTGGACTCACACACCGCATTAGGCTAGAAGGCACAACTGGATGTTCAACCTCCTGTTCAAAGTATGGCCAACTTCAAAATTGGATCACATTGCTTAAGGCCTTGTCCTGTCAACTTCCAAAAAAAAATCTATAAACACAGAGATGCCACAGCCTGAGGAAACTATTCTATCTCTTAACAACTGCCACTGCAAAATAAAGATACGGACCATACATCTCATCTTGGACATACTCTGTGAAGTCTAATGACAGTGTTTCAGAAATGTCTGCTTTACATCAGCTATTCCAGGGCTCATTATTTTACTGGGATAGATAAGAGCATGATTAAGTGTGAAGCCTGTGGCAGCTGGAAATAAAAACTGCCGTAGAAGATAAAATAGAAAAAAAAAAGAAGAAAAAAAAATCAAGAAGTGAAAGTACAAAAGGGAAGTAAAAGCAACAGAGATCAGAAATACCAGTGTGTGAAAGGACAAATTATGTTAACAACGTATTTTATAGAGCAAGAGGAAATAGCTGAAATATGTCTAGTTAGCAGCCAAGCTGTATTTTTAATTATTGTGCAAATTACCTACAAACCTCATAGCTTGGTTTTAAATTCAGGATGACATCTTACATGTTTGCAAAACCTATTATAACCTATTGTACTATCTCTGCAGAGATTATCTTTAACTAGATCTTTTTTTCTGAGTGATAGAAGGTCCTTCCCCAGAGGCATGGTGGCTCACATGAGTGTCTTGACTTCTCCAATGACAAAGATACTTACTTTCATAAGTATAAGGCTTAATCTTGGATCATGCATTTTTATCGTTTGAGCCCAATCCTGTACCTCTAGCTCAATCCTGTACCTTTAGCCCTTACCTCCCTAGGAAGGAACAAGATATTTTTAAGCCTCTGCCCCTAGAAASTGTGATTTGTGACAGTGAACATAGCCATGTAACAGTTACTCTTTCTGAGTACAGGTAGCACCTGCAACATATTCTGTCCTAGATGAGTGAACATATGATACATTTGATATATCTCTGATATATCTGGTTGTTTAGAAAGGTAAATCAAATTGTCTATCATGTTCTCCAGCATGTCATTGGCTAATATTTTGTGTCCATGCTTTTGCTTCTTTTGCTTTTTGCTTCAAAAGATAATGACATTCTATAAACATAAAATTTAGCTTCCTGCATTTTCCCTTTCTTAAATATCCAATCTAATCATAAAGATCAGTAATATAATTTTGAAATGTGCTTTTTGCCAGAAACAATAATAGAAAATCATTGCTGCAGAATATTGGCTTTTTGCTTTTAAGAAAAAATGTCTGCTGTTCAATAAAATAAACCTTTTTATGAAGATTATTGAAATAACAAACAAAATCTAAAATAAATCTACATGCATCACGACAGGGCTTTGCATTAGCACAGAGCCACAGGTTCTAGCCAATCTCTGACTTTCTGAAGAAATTGCCCTTCATGTAGTCGCTAGGTACACTGCATTTCCATAGCTACCTCCACAACCCGTGGTTCTGGCTAGTTTGTCAGAACAAAAAGAAGCAATTTACACATGATTTTTTCCCTCCTGACCTCAGTCCCAGACACAGCTATAAACACTAAGGACAGGACAAAAATAATGAAGATAATAGGTGTTTGGATTAAAAGGAAAGGATTAATTTGATTTAAAAAAAAATTTGTTCATAGTTTTTCCTCTCTGTCCTCTGCTCCTAGGGCATCTCTCCTCTTTTTCAATGTACAACATTACAACTACAATAAGGAGGAGAAGTCAACTAMAACATAAAACGTTTGCTAGTATTTGCTAAACTACGCAGGTTGCAAATGCAAGTCATCAACTTGTCAGTAATGGCATTTAAGGTGAAATTTCAACCCTAAGAATAGAAAATATCTGTCACAGACATTAAAAACATGCTGAATACTAGCTGAGTACTAATATACCCCTTCTGGTTGAATAATATTGTTGATCTGGAAGGAAAAATGAGATGAAAAAAAAGGAAGGCAGGAGAAAGGCGGGGAGGGAGGAAAAGKAGTTGGCATAAATACAACTCCTACAAAAATCCCAGTATCACTACATGAGGGGCTAAGAGCTCTGAAAAACAGAGCACTCATGCAAACCAGTAGAAGGGCTATTCACAGAAAGAGATTCATAATGCTTCTGTTCAATCAAATATGGATTCCTCAAAAGGAATATCAAGTTCAAATAGCACTCTCCCTCACAAAAAATACATAAAGCATTGATAACTTTCAATACTTTCAATTACATTGATCAAAAATAATCAGGCAATAATTCAGAATTCTAATTGTCTTTACTGATTTATCTTGCAATGGCATAAGATTAGGGCTGTAAAACAGCCAAAATTTGATTACAATCAATAAGATGATGCCCAGCAATCAAATACTGGATAAAAATGAATATATTGAAAAGTACAAAGAAGAGTGCACAATATAATTCAGGCCTAGAATTTGTATTTTTAAATTCTCAGACAATTAACACAGAAAAAAATATGTTACATGACTTCACAACTGAAAATGAAACACATTAGAGAAAGAATTAACAAAAAAAAGAAAAAGAGAAAAAAGGTTTGGAAATTGTGTTTTTTTGTCAAATTGTATAGGCAGGAGGTAGAAGAAAATTAATCTCAAGACTTGAGCAAATAGACTACTTTTTTTTAAGCTATATAGCCCGCATGAAGGCTGCAGTAACCTATTGCATTCAGTACAGGAACAAAAAAAGCATGGAGAATACGAGGCAAACATGCTGATTTAAAAGAACAAAATACAAAGAAGTTGATAATGTTCTATGACAGTTAGCAGACTGATTCTTGGTAAAATTGAATACAGTCCATGATGCATTAATAGACTATTTCTACTGTACATTCTCCTTCTGAGAGCTCCTCTCAGCCACATGGCACAAAGCCTACTGTCACAAACTGCTGGTGCTCTAACAATTTTGAAATGAGCCAACAAAATTTATCCACCAGTAAGACTTCCATTTCTGAAATTACTGCCAAAGAAAACCTTTCTTAAAAGTGACTTCTCATTCTCATTGTCAATGATGATAGYAGAGAGTTATGTTATAAGATGATGCCAGGTACATTGCTACAGAACTACAGTTCTTGCAAAATCCTCCTGCACATTGCAGACGAGATCTGGACTTCTGCAAATTGCTCCATCTTTGCCTGTTCTTAACTTAGCTGAAGTAACATTAAGCCAACACAGACAGCTTTTGAAAAGCTTGCTCAAAAGCATTCAGTCATTTCTTTTACTGTTTTAGGTACCTCTTACTTTCTGCTCTAATTAATCCTCTAAAACTCCAGCATCTTCCTGTTGATTTTGTCTTGTCTTCCTTTCCTTCTGTGTCCATTCCTGATTTCTGCCGACAGTGTGTACCTGCTCTGAAATGAGAGGCATCTTTATGTAACATGCATATGCATGTATGTAACAGCAGACTGTATTCTTTTTATTTCAACAATGTAGTACAACAGTAATGAATGTTATATTCAGACCTGCACTACAATGAGTTATGTTCTGTGTCTTTCTAACATAGTTAACTGAATCAAAAATGGTTTAACTATGCCTATTGAATTTAAATTGTCCACCCGATTACAGAACATATCCTATGAGTGGTGGGGGGGGTGGACATGGGAGGAAGAAAAAAAAAGAATATTCTGAATATCAATATTCTGAAATTTTCTAAAGAATAATATACTTATTCATTGGTTCCCACTAAAAAAAAAAATAGATGAAAAAAAGTCCTCTCCAAAATGCCTTGTCTTTTTAGATGTAAGACGCAGTGACTCAGCAGGACTGAATATTCTCAAACAAACTAAAAGTGAATAAATTCTTCTCCTTTAGCCATGAACTCCAACAGCACATGTTTGATTTGAAAGACACAAATATCACTATATATGCAGGAATGTATTTAGGAGAATATGGCTAAATGGTAGTCATGAAACTTTAGACATCTAAAGACATCTTCCAGACATCTGGAAGTAAAATTACAAAAAAAAACAAGCTTTCCATTAACACAAAAGACTAGAATCTTAAAAAATAAGCACCTTTCATCAAGCTTTAATTACAGGACAGAGTGCAAAGGACCAAAATTAAAGGTCCTCATTTCCTAAAGGGCATATACTTCATTCTAGTCTGTCATTAATCTACATCATCTGATAGCTGGGTGAGCAAATTTACCTTTTATAAATGCAAGTGCTAAAATGTCTCCRCAAAGAAAACATTTTAAAATAAATATGCATGATTATTCAATCAACATAGTTGGAATTATTCATATTCACATTACATTGTCATTACTCCATATTTAGCAATTATTTATGAGCTAATTAGTGATATAATGAGGCTGAGAACTTATACAGTATTTACATGATCAGAGCTATTAAAATACTGACTAATTGTTATCAAATAGATCCTAGTTATCTGGCAAGAAAATTACTGATYATATATTTCATAAATACCTGCTTGAGAAGCTTGACCTGTCCATATTTACCAGTTGTATACAGTTCTTCTGGGACTTTGAACTATGGTTCAAGCAAAAATGCAGTCATGGAAGAAAAACAAACAACAACAAAAAATCTTATGACACATAACATAATAATAATAATAATAATTATTATTATTATTATTATTATTATTATTATTATTATTATTATTATTATTATTATTATTATTATTATTATTATGCCCTACCAGTGTCTGTCATTCGTAAACAATTTCCTGGCAGAATTGTGTTCAGACAGCATTGAATCTATTAAATATGCTTCACCCACCCAAGGTACAATAATTACATGGAGCACAAATTTCTAGGAGAATAGATATAGTTACTTTTATTATTATTATTATTATTATTATTATTATTATTATTATTATTATTATTATTATTATTATTATTATTGCAAATTGTATTTTCTCCTCATTATTTTTTTAAAGTAACACAAGAAAAGAAGATATACTATTGTGATATAAAAATGAAATACTCTAAATACAAAACAAGACTAAAGCAGTAGGCTTAGAAAAAATGGATAAATATATTTAGAGAATTAAATATACTTCTTTTTACTTGGCATTGTCATTTTCAAGGAATCTGTTTTGTTGGAGAGTTACTGGAGAGCTAAAGCAGCAATAAAATGGAGAGGTTCTTGTTTATTTTCTTTCTAAACACCATCATCTCTGCCCTCTTTCGAAATATTAATTTTCCTCACAGCATGGTATTTGGTATGCCCATTTACATTCTAACTCTAAAGCATTCAGACTTGCTTTAAGTATGTGAGTAATATAATTTTTTTCTCTGTGTCAATTTAAGCAAAGAGAAAAAAAAGATAAAAGCCTCTCAACAGGACTGTGATGAGAAGCTAATAGAAGTTATATTGTTGAAAATTAGGCTTAACTATTTGGCATTATGATAGCCAGAACTAAGGCTTAGAGTTTCATTTTAGTTTTCCTTGTCTTAAAGTAAATATAATATTATCATAGAAAAATAAAGGAAAAAAAAACCTCTTGACATATAAACATAGCAAACTAAATTTGGCTAAAAAAAAAAAAATGAGTGCTAAATTGATTTCCCACCTCACAACCCTCTTCCACCAGTAAGCTAGAAGACGAAAGGCACTGATGCTGCCAGGAAACTTTGCTAGAGCTCAAGGACTACAACATCTACATTACTACAGCATTACTATCACAGCAACTGCACAACCCTTGCTCAATGACATGCATGACTTCAGGACTACAACACCTACATTACTACAACATTACTATCACAGCAACTGCACAACCCTTGTTCAGTGACATGCATGACTTCAGTGCTTTGTGCTGCCTCACAGTGTATTGCCCAGTCCTGTTCCCCTCCCTCCCTCCCTCCCT
>NW_020455466.1:4772867-4850361 GCF_003342845.1 Nothoprocta perdicaria | reverse complement strand
AAACGGAGCGCACACCCAGACAGCAGTAGCAGTGGTTCTTCCTCTGTGTTGCAGTCAAAGCCAAGCCCTCACTTTTCCAGCCACAGCACAACGCTGCTGTCATGCACCTTGCCACTCCAGGTCTGCCAAAACAAGTACAGTGTGTCAGCAATATACGTAAAGCTCTTTCACCRTGTTTTGCATGGTGTGAACAGGAAAATTCTCCACATATCTCAGGATAACTGAAGACTCTCTAGATTTATACATATGTGTTTTACTAGTTTGCATGGACTATCTGCAAGACTTTACACTTCAGTCATTTCTTCTTCACAGTCTGTAGTCATGAGGAAAATGAACAGAAAAAGGACAAAAATCTTAAGTATGAGCATCTAAGTGATAATGTAAATTATTTCTCTGCAGAGCCACATAATAAATTACAAAAGTCCTAACAAAAGTTTAAGAAATTAGTTTTATCAGGGAAATCTACTTTAAGTGCTATGTCACGTCATAGCTATGATCTGTTATTTGGAAATCTAAATCAATTGCATAGTAATGCATTCATTGGACTATTTTTAACACAGCTTAAGTATCTTAACCTGTTCAAAACATATTTTGCACTGGATGCCCAACCTTAATTGAAAAATCTGGCAAAAATCTCAAACAATCCAATGGTCCAGAGATCATATGAAGTACTTGGCAGCTGTCCAGTGAATCTTGTTTCTTTATGTGGAATGACATATTTATCAAACATAGCACATGCATTTTGCATCAGTGTCATAAAAAAATGATCTTCTCTGTTTTGTCTAAGCAGCTTCAGTATACACAGAAWTAAAAGTCGAGAGGATAATCTAACCGAATACCATTTTGCCTCAGAAATGAAAAACAAAAATCAAAGCTAATTCTGATAAGAAATGAAAGCAATATATATATTCTCTTAAAAATATATGAAGCATATTTTTTCTATATACATATATACAAACATACTATATATACATAGTACTGTACTAAACATACTGTATATAAAAATATATATATAATACTGTACTTTTTAACTGCACAGRTTAAAATTACCAAACACATAAGGAAAGGATAGAGATGTTCAAAAGCAGAAAACACTGCTCATAGGATTTTCTTCAAGATAGATATATACCTGCTGAAATTTTGATGCTGATAACAAAGATGAACCTGAACCATATCCCCTAAGAGGCTTTTAAAAGAAAGGATTTTCCACTTCAYCCAATGTCTTTAAAATTTGTACAATAATGGGCATCCATAGAAGTTTAGATTTCACCCACTCAGCATTGCATGCTTGATTTATAGCTAGTGAATACCACTAATAGAGTGCAAGATCGCTCAAACAAACACTAAACGCTCGTCAGTTTTAGTCCAAGGCTCAATTCCCTTGTTCAGAATACTGAGGTACTTGTCTGCATATATGTGGGGCAAAAAAAAAGATATTCATGTGTACACATTTCTCTTACCAAACTATGAAGTATTAAAGACCCTGAGATACAGTCTCTGGCAAAAGAAATTTGAATTCAAATCCTTAGATGTTTGTTATCATTATCATATGGCAAACTGTGCAGAAATTTATGAGAAAMAGGAATGTTCAAATAGATTTTATTCTACACCTGATAATGGATTGTACAAATAACCACATATTTCTCTAGTTCCGTGTCAGACTTCTCCAATTCTTCCAGAGATCATATGTCTATAACAATTCCATATTTCAAACTCAAGTCTTTTCAAAAGTTTCCTATTAAACAAACTCAATTATCTTGTGAAAATCTTTAGTCACCTGGTCACACAGTTTCCAGYATTAATTATCAATTCTTTTACAAAACAAAACACACAAAATACATTGACCAAAGTCCTGCTACRTTTAAATCCAAGACCTTGATCTGCAAGGTTTAATAATCTCACAGAGTTTGGTAAACGGTCCATTCTAAGTCTTATAACTTCTAACCTTATAACTTCTATGCAGAGGAAGACCATGCTAGCCATAAGCATAGTCAAGCTAGAAAGAACTCTGGATTTCTCTCAAGGGCCATTATAATTAGTTCAGATTTATCTATCTGAGTGTTAAACAAGTGTTAAACAAAGGAAAAAATCATGACCTACACATAAAAGTTTATCTAAAGGCAAATGGTAAAGGAACTGGTGTTAATTATCATAGTTAGAGACCCAGCGGTTTAGCTTATACTTGTAATTTGGAGTACAAACTAAATCAAAATAAGCTAGGTTAGAGAGAGCAAAGAGCAGTGTCAACATAAAAAAAGAATACCTTTGCTTTATATAATTTGCCTAAGAATTTACCTTAATTTAAACTATTGAAGCCGAGTTCAGAATAGTTATGAACTATTCTGAAGTCCAAAACAAAAAGCGTAACCAATGATATACATAGAGACAGAAAATGGCAACTTTTAAAAATAATCTACCATTTGCTGTTCATTTGTATCAATGTAATCCAAACACAGGAACGAGAAAGCCATCTGGAAAGCAAAAAGAAAAGATTCTACTTAGCAATACATCTTTTGTAGATAATCTGATCTTTTTTTTTGGACAGATTTGTCAGGTAAATTAGTAAGGTGAGATGTGTCTTTTCCTCAAAATAACTGCTAATAGGACAAGAGAAAATGGTCTCAAGTTGTGCCAGGGGAGGTTCAGGTTAGATACTAGGAAACATTTCTAAACAGAAAGAGTAGTCAAGCATCGGAGCAGGCCCAAGGAAATGGTCTAGTCACCATCCCTAGCAGTGTTCAAGAACCATGCAGACGAGGCACTTAGGGACATTGTATAGCAGGCAGGGTTGTGATGGGTTTACAGTTGGACTTGATGAAGGACAACAGAAGATGAGTCGGTACTGAGAAGATTATAAAGAGGTAAGTCAGACAATGTCTGCTCCTTCACTGTTTCATAAAGCAAGCCAGTCTATCGAAGGCTACAGAATCACTCCAAATATTTACAATCAAAATACACCATGGGTGACAATCACAGAATCATAGAATGATTAAGGTTAGAAGGGACCTCTAGAGATCATCTAGWCCAACCCCTCTGTGTAAGCAGGGACACCTACAGCACGGGGCACAAAGTGGCATCCAGGTGGTTTTTTAAGATTTCCAGAGAAGGACACTCCACAATCTCCCTGGACAGCCTGTTCCAGGGTTCTGTCATCCTCACAGTGCAGAAGATGCAGATGGAACTGCACCCTCACATGCAGATGGAATTTCCTGTGTTTCAACCTATACCCATTGCCCCTTTTTCTATCACTGGCCATCACTGAGGCCCCTTCYTCYCTACATTCTCCCTTCAGGTATTTATAYKTATTAATCAGATCCCCTCTCAACCTTCTCTTCTCTAGACTAAATAGGCCCAACTCACTCAATCTTTCCTTGTGCAATAGATACTCCACTCCCTTAATCATCTTGGTTGCCCTCTGCTGGACCCTCTCTAGAAGCTCTATGTCCCGCTTGTCCTGGGGAGCCCAGGACTGCACACAGTACTCCAGGTGCAGCCTCACCAGAGCTGAGGAGAGGGGCAGAATCACCTCCCTTGACCTGCTGRCAACACTCCTCCTGATGCAGGCCAGGATCCCATTGGCCTTCTTGGCCACGAGGGCACACTGCTGACTCATGGTTAACTTGGTGTCAACCAGAACTCCCAGGTCCCTCTCCGTGGAGCTGCTCTTCAGCAGGTCAACTCCTAATCTGTACTGGTGCCCGAGGTGTAGGACCCTGCAGTTGTCCTTGTTAAACCTCATGAGGTTCCTTTCTGCCCAAAGATGGGCATCTGACAAAGATGACTTCATTGCACACCTATAGAGTCACACAGAAATGATTTCTTATGGTATAAGACAGAAAATAATTAGGTTTTCTAATAACTGAGCACTGGAATATATAATAAAACTTGCTGAACTGGCAAAACATGCAGACCTTGCTTTTGGAGTGGTGAGAAGATGCTCTGCAAAGCTGACTGTGAAGTTGCAAAAAAATGAAAGGACTGCCTGCATAAAAATGCAGGGAGAATAGTGGATGATTGATTCTGAGCTACTAAGCTTGAAGCAATCTAAAAAGGTTTCACTTTGAGTGCCAGTGATAAATCATGCCAAGTGTGGCCTGGGCTTTCAATCTGCATGCATGGGAGAGTGTGCATTCCCCATTCTGCAGAGCCTGGGCCTTTCCACAGATATGCAGCCACAGACATAGAAAAAAACAAACCAAACATTGCCAGGTTTATATCTTCTGACTATGCAGACACCGTGTGGAATCTTGACACAGGTAAGGCTTGTTCTTCTACCTGAGGAATGTGAGGAAGGAAAAGTGAAGATGCTGATTGTTTCACAAAACTGTCTCTTGTATGCTCACATAACTTGTGCTGACATGCACTGTGTGCAGGCAAACCATTTCTTCTAGGCCAGTACAAGTAGGAGTAGTCGCACAGAATGTATTACACATTTTTTAATAACAAACACACACACCCAAAAAAATAGAGTCCCCATCCCTGAAAGCATGCAATTAAGATGTCAAACCTGAAGATAGTTTTATACAGATGGATTTTAACAATAGAATATCTCTTCCAAGTCGACTCTCCCCCAGTTTTGTACCTGTATGGTTCCAACTATCAGAACATTTCTGCAGAGTAAGGGGAAAGACAGAGATTTTGTAAATCACTGAAACATCACAAAAGAGATGATAAATAGACATGTGACAAGAAATAACTTGGATGAGAGAGTGAAGTAATATGACTTGGATGAGAGAGAAGGAGTTAAATGATAGATGCCAGAAGAATGGAACACATCACAAAACATCACTGAAGGATCCCAGGAAGACAAGACAGGAGATGCAAGCACTCAGCACAGGAGGTCGACTGGAGAAATACAGCACAMGAACCATTGCACTGAGAAACACAGCACAACAGTATCAGGAGTAGAGTGAGAAATGCAAAGCTCACACTGACTGGTGAAGCTGTAAAACATCTAGAGGGGAGCTCAGACGACAGCCTCCAGCTTAGTAACAGCAGGAGCTAGAGCTGAGAGAGATTGCTTGGTTCCATTTGCATCACCCCGCTGCTGCGATAAACGCTGGGGAAGGGAAGCCTGCAGGGGAGTCCTAGCAGGCTGCTTCGAGTTGCAACAGGGTTTCTAATGACTTCCATTCATTTCAGTGATAAAGCAGCAGCCAAGGACAAGCTTGAAGGACAACAGGGTCTCACTGAATCTCCTATGGAGATGACTATCGTTTTCATCATGGAAAGAGGGGAAATATGCACAGGGAAAAGATCCTTGAATCATTCAGCAGTGCCCCCCAATATCCTCTGAGTCTTATGTGTCAAGTAGTACAATGTGACATAGCTTCATTTTACTTTTCAATTACTATTTTTTTAAGTGTAGATTGTTTTTCAAATGACAGCTAAAAGGGGGTGCATGCCACTAGATACAATGAAAAGACACAGCAGTGATCAAAATGAAGCTCCTTGAAGCTGAAATTAACTGGCTGAGCTAATATATAAAGCACCCATGGCAAATATTTTCAAAGTGCTGCTCACAGGGGTGATGGAACCAAAAGAATATATCTCAAAACGCACTTTAAAAAGAGCTAAGATATAAAATGCTTCTAATATTGTGACTGTTTCTTTCATTTGCAATTTTATAGGCTATCTCTCAGAACACAGTCTTGATGAAGCAGACAGAAAAGGAACAAAGAACAAAACAAAAGAAGAGACAAGAGAAGTACCTTTTTTTAAAAAAAAAAAAGATCATTATGGTATTTTGTTACTTTGTTATTCAGAAGCAATTCTCTGTGGAAGTAATGAGTTCTTCATGTCAACTCTTCAGCAAATTGAATTAAACTCCTTTCTGTAAATGCAGTTTTTCACATTAAGTCTACTTATTAAAAGCATGGGTGAAGAGTTTTACTAGTAATGCAAATCAGTTACAATGCAGTCTGCCAAACTCAGCATACGTGTGTCAGCTGCCGCAGATCAGCCTAATTCCGGAGTATTTGCATTGCTATGTTGACACTGGCACATTACATTACTATCTAATGTTCAGCACCTGTACCGTTAATTTTAGTTTTGTGAAATAGTGTAGTCAACTGCAGAAAGTAAATCATTCAGCTTCACAGCTTGAAGACAGAGACCAAAGCAGCATCTGGGAAAACAATCAAGCTAGAAATTAGAGACCAAGAGATGGGTTGGACCAAGGTTTATGATGTAAATATGGTGTAAAGAATAGTCAGTGCAATAGAATGAAGTGCAAATTAGTCTGAACGGCAGCAATTCCTTGAACTCTGTGCTAATGGATTTGACAGGAGGCAGGAAGTAGCTCTAATATGAAACAAATGAGAGGGTAGGAAATGCCCTATGATATTCCTCAACAGGCAGTAAATTCTGCATCATCAAAAGTATTGTGCTTCTGTGCTRCTTGTGCTGAGGCTGGAGAGCCCTGTACTGGCGCATCTGAAATTACCAGGGAATTTACCATAGCACGGCAAAGGTAAATGGACTCAGAATAAAAAACATAGTTCTGTAGAATGAAAAAGCAGAATGTAAGAAGGGAGGATGGAACTTATTGTTTGAGGAACATTTGGAGGTAGTAGATAATCCATGAGAAACCTGAAGTAACAGACTTTAATCCTGTGTCCCAAAGAAAGGACCAAGGTAACTACTGCAGTCTTTGGGACCTGCAGAAGATCCTCACCATTCGATGCTATGCTACCTTGCACATTTATTTAATGATTGATAAACCACTGCTTTGTGTGCATGTACTCTACATAAACTCAAGTTAAATGCAAACTACCTTGAGGTGCTACTTCAGCTGATATAACCTGTTCTTGGTAGTTGCTTCCTCATTGTACAAGTGTCTGCCCTAAACTACCATTACATAGACTCAGGTCAAATTTCTAGTCTCCATTCCAAGAAACTGCTACTTGTTGAACCATGTCTTTAGAAAGATAAAGAATATAATTTTGATATCTCTCCTTTAAYTTGTATAATAAACAGAAACTTGTTTGGGGAAGAACAGACAAATCATTCTGTCATTTAAATTTCAGTAAGAATTGTTATAACAGACCTACTACTGTACATTTCACTCTCCATCTGTGCCTTTTCTGTATTAAATATTGCCAATTTCACACAGATGTCAAAGTTGTATATTAAAAGGAACATTTCTTCTATTTATTGGTGCCTGAGGTAGWTTGTTTTACCGTCTCCTTCCATGCCTCTTCTTTTCAGGTATACGTGCCTTAAATTGATCAAATTGGTTCTGCTCTTTTCCACTTTGACATACTTTCTTCCAGTCATCAATTAAGTTATTAAGATTCCTTCTGGGGGGACTTAAATGAGCTAATTGCTCTCTACATCTATCTAATGGGGATGAATAGGGCCAATTTTTTTGTGCTACTTGTTCTCCATTTCATGGCTCTGGACTGGTTCATTAAAATCATATTTAAGATCAGAACATACTAATTTCTCTGCTTTCTTAAACTACTGTTTTTATACTATACTATAGTTGTGGGATTCTTTTTTTCTTATTAAAAAGTAGCTGTAACTACCCCTATTTATAAAATGGCATGATATTTCATTATTGCCTCCTTACGTTCWTTATCCACTGCTAGGAGGAAAAGAACTTTTAGGAAATTCTGAATATTATATTAATTTAAAATGCCTGTGCTTCTTTACTGTAAAGTTTCTTTCAGTTCATTCCAGCAAATCACTCTACCTGACAAAATTCTGTACCAACACTGTTGATCCTCAACCTTCTATTTTTTATATTGAGTTGTTCATAGAAAGCATCACAGAAGGCTAACACATTACCAAAGTGTATTAGACTGAGTCTCCCTCTAGACATGCCATTTCCATTATGATGCAGCAACACATGCTATGCTTTCTGTTCTTGCTTCTATAAACTCCCAAGTTCTCCTAAAAAAAAGTTTTAAAAAAATCTCTAGGCTCAGGTCCTCATAAACATAACTGTTGTATTTTATTTTCTTTCTGTGTGTTTTATTTTCTTTCTGACAGTCGAAAATGYGATGCTATGCGGCCATATCTTCAGAGAAACTGGGTTAAAACTGCTGCTTCCAACTTTTCTAAATGAATAATCAAACCTCACTTACAAAATTAAAATTTTTCTATTTCATGATGAAAAAATATATATCAGAAATTTTACTATATTCAAAGAGAAATAACTAGATATTTTACTAGAAAGCATTCCGGGGTACAAAAACACCTCAGTAAGCCTGAAAAGGCTTTTCAAATAAGCAGTCTCATAATTCTGGAAAAACTCAATAAGGCACAAAAGCACTGGCCAGGGACAGGTGGAAATGACYGGGTTTAATTATCTGCCAAATTTTCAGGTTAAGAAGCAGGAGCACCAAAATAGCAACAGAACACACTGCATGTCCTCTAATTACTGTCTAAAGGCCAACATTTTTCCAGAGTCCCTTGAGGTGTTTCCCTGCACTTCTCTTTGCTACCACTCCATCAGCAAGTGGTTCTCTGGCAGAGCACCGTGCAAACGAAGCTAAAAAGAGAAAGATCAGGAGTGCTCCTGCTGTACAGAGTAAATTAAGTCAAGAGGATATTGATGAGATTACTAATTTATTTAACACACACCTTGAATTCAGAAGAGAGAGAAAATTTCATCTGTCACCATTCATCAGCTACAGGCTGCCTAGGGCAATGAGCCCACTGCTAGTTTGTTCTTCATTCTCCTTGGTTTTGCCCAATTTAGCTCTGTAGATCTTTTGCTTTTTTTTTTTTTTTTTTTTTTTTTTTTTTTTTTTTTTTTTTNTAAGTCTCTCTTGTCCTCTGTTTCAGTTGTGCCCAAACAATCTAAAACATAAATATTCAGGTTCATAGTCAAAGAACTATCACTTCTCAACCTTTAAAATGACAGATGTCAAATCTAGTAGATTTGACAAATCTAGTCAAATCTCAAAGCAAGTAGAATCAGGCTTGCTGTACTTGTCTCTCCCCAGTCCTACCATCATATTTCAGCTCTACAACTCTTTGCTCTCTGTGTAAAAAAAAAATCCCTTTATGAAAAATTGTTAAATTCTCACCAACAGATGGCCTTACTGACTGCCCAGAAAACCATTTTCAAGGAGAGGAGAGAAGCACAGTGAGATTAAATTGGCTAGTCCTTCCTTATCTCAAGATTTTATGATTTATCAGGTATGCTGGAACTATCTCTGAAAACAACCGTCCCCTGAAAACCACCASCACCACTATCCTTAAGCCCTACATCTTTGGACATCTTATTTCATCCTCATAGATGCCTATGGAATAAACGGTTGTCTGCATATACAAAGAGGTCTTCAGTTACTGGTTTTAAGGGACAAATTATTTATTTAGCTTCCAGGGCTATTGCAGGTGTATCTCAAATGTTCTTTAACTTGTGGAGCCTACTGTGTCCTGAAGAACATGCTATGTACATCAGAAGAAGCAAAAGACATAAACAATTGATATATCCAGCAGAAACAAGAGAAGAAAATGCAGACATTCCTCCTCCTCTCCCAGATTTAGATCCTACTGAACAGAAAACTATTGCTATCCCAAGGCAAACTACACTTTTGCAAAGAAGTATTTCTACTCCACTCACCTATTTTCCTTTCTCTGGAAGGCCAAACTACTGAAGARGCTATTGACCAATAAAAGTGTTTCTGCCCCAACACATAATTTTCAGTTGAATGAAAAAGGGAAGTCAAACCATGAAAAAGAAAGGAAACAAGACAGATAGTGTAAAATATATAAAAATAAAACATAAAAATTAAAGGTGTAGAGGACATAACAGGTAGAACAGACATGAATAATAAGCAGTAAGCAAAAAAAAATAAATAGTAGACAGCACTGGATCAAGACAAAAATAGTAATGCAACACAGTTCTCTCAGTTCTATTCCAGATGCCTAGAAGAAAAGGCCTGAGAAGCCCAGTCCTTCTGCTACAATAGGCACGAGCTCTAACCACGAGCTGAAAGCAGAGTTTTGTTTCCTCACTCTACTTGTACAAAGAAGGTGTTTAGTAAATGAGTGAGAATGTAGCATCATGAATATAAGCAGAAATTTAATAAGACAAAGCTTTTCATWTTTTAAAAGTCTAATAATGTTTTCAAATTAACATTGAAGAAATATTTATCAAAACCATGTTTCTGTGAGTAGCTGATTTTTTGATGTGTGTGTATATATATAAATATAATTTAAGAATTCCTTTCAGTTTTGTAACGCTTTATTACCAATATTTTAAAATAGWTATCTTTATGTCTGCACCTAGAAATTTTCTGGGTGAAGTTTGGAGTGCAGTCATTTCTACATTTTCAAAAAGTATAATTTCAATGACACTTTTTTTTTTTAATGGCATCTTCGAGAAGGAAAAAAAACAGGTATCTGGAAATAAGCTGTATTTTTTGATTAGCAATCATTATACAAAATACATTCGGTTTTACTCAAGAGCTCTATTTTTAGTTCTCAGCCCTCAACCTGACATTGTTACGATTACAGGCAAATCACTCAATCCATCTGCTGAACCTGCACAGAAAAAGACTGTGTCTCAAGTGAAAGAGAAAATATTCCTCTCCTTCCTTATTAGCTGTAAGGGAATCAGCTAACTGTAGGCTAGGCAGACTACAGCCAGGTGCCAACAGCTGGATGGTAAACCCCCTCTTCTCCACCCATTGAGTCAGAACATTCAAACTTATCTTGTTCAACACATCAATCTATGTCAACAATGCTCTGGATTAACAAATATCTTTCAATATAAACCTCTGATCCTGCAAACACATATATGCTTAATCTGTACCTCATGCTAGCAAAACCTTTCTGGACAGGAACACACAATGCCAAGTTTGCAGAAGTCCCTGTCTTGGCTATTGCATTCAGTGCTGTATCTCTACTACTATCAGTTACCATAAAAAGTTTAGCATAAGATTTTCTGGCACAATTCTTGCACACAACGTTGCATTGCTATAGCAATATTATCATTTTGGTAGATTCAGTCTTTTTGAAACCATCAYAAATATTTACTCAATGATATTTAACTATTACCTTTGTGCTGAAAAAGAAGACATGCAGTATTTGAATAAAACAAATGATTAAAATTTAATTCTTCTCCTTCTTCCCAAGATAATAAAATGTTATTTTGCATTTGACAAGACCTCAGGCTAGTTCAGTGATTGCCTTTGTACGTGCCCACAACTGGGAAAACAGAAGCTTTTCCTGATTGTTTTCTCTCCCAGTGCTTGCACTGCTGAGGTGGGACCACTTCCAGCTTGGCAAAGAGACAGAAGGCAAGCATCTGTACAAAGCCCCAGAGCAGATGCACTGTTGAATGTAAACTGATACCAAAAAGCAATAAATAATAAAAATATTAAAACCTTCAGATTAAGTACTCTTACACCTGCCAAGGTTGTTATTTATGTATAAATGGCATGTTTAATGGGCTGCACTAACATAATTAATTTATCATCATTATAAAAGTACACTGCCTTTGTAGAGTCATTTTTTATCTCTCCTTTTTTTTTTTTTTATTAAAGATAGAATTCACATTTTCATCTGACTTTTCCTTTCTTACTTGCAATGAGATTTTTCTTTTTCTTTTTTTTTTTTAGGATCTTAACCTTCAAAATCCTAAAACAAAAGGAATTCCTCATAATCCCATATTCTCTAAAGTTAACTTTTTTCAAGCAAGAGTGATATTAGAAGGACAAAAAGGAAATGTCACTTTGTTTTTCCACTGCAAGCAGTAGAAGAAATAGTCTAGTAGCTCAGACAACCTGGTAGGCTTCAATCCCACTTKAAAAATATTTAATTCAACTGGATCTCATGCATACATTCTCTCTAGATAGATTTCCCYCATTAAATTAAATAACAGCAAACATAAATCTCAACATAATCTTCTCCCTGAACTTTACTATCCGTAAAGCATATGGAGTCATCTTTGCCAGAAAGAAATTCAGTCCATTTCACACTCCCAGTGTGGATACAGCGAATTATTTCAGACTGGCTGGCAGGAGGAATCATCAAAACAACCATATCTCTCTTGTTTTTATTGAATCCTACCAGATTATCAAGTTTTTAACAGCTACAGAAAAGGTACTCCAACTGACCCTTACATTTATATCTGTAGATACACAAATTCCAATTCTATTTGCACCAAAAGCTATACTTGGTTACAGAGGTGTATCTAACTTGATGGCCATTACCAACATCTTACAGTTTATCTCTTTCCATTCATATTCCTATACCAAGGGCGCTATAGCTGCTAGAGCTATAAAATTAGTTTCCTAGCATAGATCCTTTTTCCTGCTGATTACTTATACATGAAAAATCACTTTACCTATCCTTTCCACTGGATTTGGAAACAAAGGGAAGAATAATAAGAGAAGAATTGCAGTAGGTGAGGAAAGTTGCAACATTCACTTCAGTTGTGGAGTTAGTTAAACCATAGGTCAGGGTTAGGTAAGGCTCACAGAGAAAGGCCATCCAGAAAAACCTAAAGAGTAGGAAAAGACCACAAAAAGTAAAGAGTCAAGAAAAACATCAAAAGGTTTGGAGGCAGTACCTGAAGAAGGCTGGGAAACTACTCAAAGCAGTGGAGCACTTCAGCAATATATCAAATTTGGAAGACAGGTGGAAGGCAGCATGAGAGCCCAGAGCGACAGCCTCCTCAATGGGGTCAGCCTTTCCATTACCAGCTCTAATGGACTGCCTTTCTTCATGATAGGATGATCAAACTTGATTTCCTCTGGGTTTTGCCACTAGATTCCTGAAAAAAGACTGAAATCCTTAAGTCCATTCCAAATTCTATGGAAGTTTATCCAGATTCTTGTACAGCACAGACAGTGATAAAGACTCTTGGGTGCAACATAATTGGAAGCATTGTTAGGATACTATTACTTTATATACTTTATGTTTGTGTGTATGTGTGTGTACAGACATATATGTAAGTAAAAAGGGTCAGTAGGTCTATAAAAAAATTAGAGAAATCTTTTGTTTATCTCTTCTGTGGTTCCCTATAATTTATCACCTCTATTCTGAGTTGGACATACAAGAAATAAAGTTTTCCTATTTATAAGAATGTTGTATCCAAAGCCCTGTGGGCATATAGAGAAAAGATAGTAATAAACAAAGATTTCTCTTCTCAGTAAGATTCAGCAATTCAACAAATCATAGAAGGAATGTTACTCTGCAAAAGTGGGAAAGATAAAAAGAATTTTGCAATGTCTGCCCTAAAGATTAATCCTCCTGCTTAATCAAATCCATATAAATAAATACTATTTGTCCTGTTAACAAGGCTACATTCARTAAGACTAAGGCACTTAGAAATTAGAGAACTGCTAACCCAGATTTCTGAAATGCCTTGAAATGCCTTCTCCAGAAGTAGCAATCTAAATAACTTAAGGTTTGGAGCAGCACTGACTTTAAAGAGAAGCTTTTGTAACACTGAATATTCTGAAGGAGACAGTTGGAACTGCTCATATCTGGCAGAAAGAACTTACAGTAGGAAACTTGTCCCCTGTGTACAGAAAGCTCATACCTCAAAAGGACTGTCACTAATATCTAAATGGCAAAAAAATAAAATAAATAAATAAAAGATAAAAACTACGGTATGAGAAACTCAGTTCCCTTTATGTTCAGGACCTTGATAGAGGCTGTAGCCAGAGACCAATATTATCTATGAGCATGGAGCTCTCTTCTTTCAAAGAGCAGAACAAGAAGTGGGGAAAACAAGTATGAAGATGACAGACACACATTTCCTAGATAACTCTGCATTAACCACTAGGGCTTATTCCAGAAGGATAATACATTTCTTGCAGATTCACCCTCCGAACACAGATCTGAACACATCTAAGCCTGGGAGGAAATGCAATCTAGGGCTCACCAGCTGGGCAAATTACCTAGCCATTGTTACACAAATGAACCGGTCCTCAAGCTGCCTTTTTTTTTTTTTTTTTTTTTTTTAATAGTAACTTATAGTTTATTTTTGTATTATTCTAGCTCCTCTGTCCTTATCAGACCTCGTAGTATATTTTGCCAGGCATAAATTTACTCGTGCTCAAAGCAGAACACATCTGTTCATATGCAAAGAACCAGAGCAGGGACTTCCTAAGACAAATCTTTCCATTTTGAGGTACATTTCTGTTTCTGTATAGGCCTTGTATAACACATTTTAAGACTCAGGTGCTTAAATTTTACCTGTTTCAGGTAGAAATTATTTGTTTGATCTGCTCTACATTAACAAAAATATATGAATCATTTCCCTAATTGCTAATTAGTTTCTGTGCATTGTGGCTAAGTGCACTATAGTCTGCTTTTAAGTCTATTTATCTTTTCTTCTTCTTACCTTGCTTACATTTCCTTTCTAACCATCCAGTTTTCTGTGGATCACATTCTGCCTTCATTTATTTTGCTGCAGTTTTTTTCAGTCTTCTATAAGTTTTTCAAGGCTGAAAGAARAAAGTAGAATTTATTTTCAGCTGCATGGAGCTTCGTCTTGTCATTCATTTCAAGCTGGGATAATCAGCAATGTCTTTTGCTCAAGGATATAGTTTTAAATGAAGCAGGAGAGGATGCATGTATTATAAAAAATTAAATACAGGTGGCATCTGTGTGCATGTAAAATGTTATAATTCAGTCTATAATTTTCAAGACGTAATTATAGATAATGCACCATTTTCTAAAATGAAATAACTGGTCAGAATTAAAATCCAGGAAAAGATAAATGCTAAGAACTGTAGTGTAGCAAATATGGTCAGACTTCAACTTAAAAGGCTTTCTAGAATATTTTTCTTGGAAAAATATTCTTGCTATTTTGTCCTGTGAAATTCAGAGAGAAGAGAGAAAAAAAAAGTTTCAGCAAAAAAACTCTAGCTCTGTGACTTATACTTTTATGACTTGAGGGAAACACTGCACAATTATGTTCTGTATCACAATTCTTTTTGCTTCCGTAGATATTTTACCCTTCTCATAGACCACTGACATGCAGTCTTTAAACACAAAATTACATGCAATTTTTCTTTTGTCCTCACCTCATTTACTATACAGAAAATAGATTCACAATCCACACTCCTAATATTATAGCTATATATCTGGATGCCTCAGGTTTGGTTTGCTTGATTCTGTAACCAAACCAACATTGTTTCTAATGCTATACAATGTATATATATGTGTATATATTTATATATATACATACACACATATATGAAAGTGTATACACATGCAGATATATGTATTTTAATTTTAATTTCTCATAAATACTCATGGTGGTGTGGAATGAATTTTTCCCAATATGTAGAATTATGTATTCTATGTAGAATTATGTATTCTTATGTAGAATGTTTATGAACATTCTACATAATTTTTCTCACCACTTACAGAAGAAATAACTTCTATTTTTAATCAACTATTGAAGTTTTACAATTATAATTCTGCATATTTCACATTAAATACTGGAACCCACTCTTCATTTTTTAAAAAGAATTCCTTTTAAGTAATTTACAGGAACTTCTGGAGATAGCTATCACAGGAAAAATAAACGAAGTCTGAATTGAAAGTGAAAAATAAGAAAGAAGAAAAGAAATCTTGGTTTTTATCATTTCACCCAGATTGAGGCTTCAGGGGAAAGAAAGTCTTTTTTAATTGCAGCTTGAAAACCAAGTACTTCACAACAGAATTGAAAGAAACTCTGAATCAAGCTATTACCTAAATTTCTGTAGCAGGTCAGCATTTGATTCTTCCTTTTATTTCTTGTAGCATGCCAAGATTAACTGAAGAAGCTTAGAAAGAAGACTTTTGAATTAAATATTAAAATGCATAACAGTCCAGACTGTGTTTCAGCACCATTTCGCTCATTTTAATATTTAATTCAGCGCCAAGACTACTTTAAACAGTGCTGACTTACTTCTTGTGGCCACAGGAATTTCAGTTCACTGTGGAAATAAGCCTGGACTGTGGCTAGCTGCAGTGTGGCTGCGCTCATCCCAGTGCAAGGGAAAGCCAGGAACTCCACTGCTAGGTGGACACYGAGTCTCCTGTACTTACCTTGCATATGTACACTTTTGCAGGCTAGAGAAAAAGATGGGAGAAATGCTGGTTTCGGGGCTAATGTGTAAGAGGGTAAGTGCTTTTGGGTTGCTTTTTATTGCAGGGACCCCATATCCCCAGGCATTTTTGATCTCCTGTTCTTTCTATGCTTTTCTTTTTCCCTCGTTATTCCTAAATCCCTAAAGAAGGGCAGTCCCCCAAATCTCCTCCTTTAAAATAAGTTTGGGTGAGTCAGTCTCAGCCTCTGCTTTGATCATATGTGTGCAGACACCTCATCCTGCAATGTAATATCAGGGTCATATCAGCATGATGCACTCTTAGGTTAGCTTAACTAACCTAAGGAACAGCACCTAACAGTTCCTACTAAGGAACAGTTCCTAACTAAGGAACAGCATCTTGTGGATGTGGCTTTAATGTTCATAGACCTTAAGAGCATCTCTGCTTTGTACTTCACAGGTATATCTAGTCCTTAAGAGCATCTCTGCTTTGTACTTCACAGGTATATCTAGTCCTTAAGAGCATCTCTGCTTTGTACTTCACAGGTATATCTAGTCCCTATTTTCCAGTAAAATCTTCTAGAATACATTCCTGTTACTCCTCACCATCACATATACTTTCATATTCTACTTTATGATTATTATTTATGATTTATTAATTCCTATATCACCCATTTGGTTTTTCAAGACTGTTCTTTTTTGTAATATCAGTCTTCCTATCTTTTCTGATTTCACTGTTATATCTCACTTTTCATTTTTCCCTTCCTTTATGACTTTCTTCCACAGTCTGGCCTGTCTTCTTCCCTCAGTATCTCCACTCTATTGCCATTTAATTATTGCCATTTTATTTCCTTACAATATCCTTTTTCCTTACAGTATCCTTTTTCTGCAGAGAGGGAAAAATAAAAAGAAAGAAAAAACATACCAAGGCTGACAGCAGCTATATTCTACACATCAGATCTCAGTAATTCTCTTTTCCTATAAGGTGTTAGTTTAACACATCAATCTACACTCTCTCTCTTGCAATTAAACACCACCATAAAAAGTTTAGAGAAAGTAGTCTCTGGATAAGTAATGCCCTGAACATTCAATAACTAAAGGACTGTTTTGTGGCTTCTTCTATGGTTGTTAAAGAAGGAAATTCAGAGGACAGAGGATATCTACCCTAGCAATTTCCATTCTACTTCTGCTAAACTGCCTCTACTATGTTTTCAATGTCCAGCAGTAAAGCTAGTCAAACATTCGACAGAGAGGCTGTTTCTGCAGGTCACTATGACTGGAGAACAATTGGCTGTGAAAGCACTAAAAGGAATATGAGGAGAAAGGGATGAAAGAATGGCAGGTATTGATCAAAAAAGATCCCAGCACAAATACACACAGTTCCTCAGCAGCACGCAGAAGACAAAGCAAAGCAAAGCAGAGACCAAAGCCACTGGGAGATGACAGCAGTAAGATGAAGAACTGATTTGAAGCCCTGTGTCATCCAGACATGGAGTAAATTGGCAATGTTGCCTAAACATTCCCAGAGGTGGGACAAGACAGGCAGATAAAAGAGGACAATCACTAGCAGAGCACAAGAGCAACCTGTGAAACATACATCAAGGCCCCTGTAGCTCTTACTCCTGTTCCTCTGTGCCTCCAAAAGCAATGCTGGACAAACTACTACTTCAACACATAAGGCCTAAAGGGTAAGACAGATTCCATGTGAACAAGTTAAACCCTTTGGTTTAAAATAAAAACATTTTGCAATCCTATACAATCTCCCTTTGGGTTTTGTTATATTAGTCCAGCTCTGCTGTTGCAATTTTGCAGCATCTGAAAGTGAAGGAAGAACTTGAGACAATACTGCAGTTTGGTCTCGGTGATACACTGCAATAGTGCACATGCTGCACTGCAACATCTACCTTCTCTCTCATRGAAAATTCAAATAGCACTTTGGAATTGACTCTGCATATAAAATATTATTAAAAAAAAAAAAAGAAGCATCTGAAAACCTCATTTTTCAGTTTTTCAGACTCAGGTTCTCAAGCATGCTCCCTGTTCAGAGAAGGCAGACAGATTTGCAATATTTCCACAGAGAAGAAAAATACAGTAATGATATGTGCATTTAGGAGAGGTTCAGAAACAAATTTCCAATCACTCAGTTTTCTTTATAATAATTACAAACAATATTCTTTTCTCTCTTCTTTCTCCAGCTCACTTCACACAAAAACAATAGCAGTAATGTTCAATAGAAACTATGCCCCAAAATTTCAGCTATTTTGACCATACAGAAAAAAGGCTATGTTTTAAAGACAGCAATCTACTAAGTCATACATCCAGAAGCAACAATTTTACTCAGAGCTGCTACATACACACAGCCCCTCACTCCCCAAATCTTAGTCCTCATTTAGTTAATTTTATTTGTTTTTATAACAGAGGCTGCAACATTCTGTGGAACAGCACAATGAAAACTTGAGCCCAACTCTGAACATGTCTAAAGGAAAGTATGCACAAATGTGAAAATATAGAGAATTTGAAATAATACAGGGTAGTTCACACAATTTTTGTTAGAGTCAATATGCTATAATGTCAGCTATGTGTGTATGCTATATGTGGTCAATATGCTATAATGTCAGCAAAAGTGAATGTGGTTGGCCAGCAACTACCAGCTCCTACCTTGCAATGACAAACTTGCTTTAAAGAGCTGTTCACATGGTAACGTTCCTCCATGCAAATATTTTGTAGATTTTCCTCCAGCTTCTGTGGCTGATTTCAAATCTTACATCAGGCCGAAAGAAAAGTTCAAAATGTCTCCGGTAGAGGTTTAAATATTTTTGAAACACTTACAGCTAGCGGTCAAAACTAATGGTCATCTTACTTTATGATACTGCTACTTGGTAATTAACTCCACTATATTTCTGTTCAGTAAGAACTACACTTGTGATAAAAAAAAAAAAAAAAAAAAAAATGGCCATAAGTGGATGCTTGATTCTGCATGGAATTAATTCACTAAATATAGCTAAATAGAGATGGCTTTGCAATAGTCCTAAAAAATAAGACAACTTCCCTAACACTATAGAATAACACTAATTTACACATGGAAGAGGAAGAGGGTTCCTTCYTCTATGTACCTTTATGTAAACACTCCAGCTGCTAGGTAATTATCATTACAACAAAACATGCTGTTGAAATACATGGAACTAAAGGAAACYTGTACACATACAGTAATAGTAGAGTGTCTGGTAATCACAGTAGCCTCCCAGAAATGCCTGTAAAGATACAATATTCATTATTATTTGAGGTAGTTGTGCACAAAAGGTTTCATAAACTCTTTCAAAAAGGGTGAGATTCTAAATTTAAAGTATTTGCTTGGAAAGTTCATTCCTTAACCAATTCTCTTTTATAAGCCTTTGTAAATTTTCCTTGTGTTTCATGATGATTACTCYGCAATTTAAGCTTCAAAATTCTTGAGTTATTAAGTATCGGTTGAGGTTTTAACTGTTTTTGAGATTGGAACCAAGACCCTAAATTAACACCAGAAGCTTGAAATGAAGCAGAAGGATATATAAAAGGATAAAAGAGGATAAAAAGAGATCCTCAGAACAGTAATGAAAGAACAGTAATGAAAGAAGAGAATCTTAACAAGTATATGTGAACCTCATATTTTATATATACATGTATAGGTGGATCTTCTATATATATGGACTCTTCAAAGACATAGGTAGAGAAAAGTTATATGTTGTGTTCAAAACTTTTCTTTCTGTAGTTCTGTTACAGGAAAATTCCAAAGTACTAAAACTAAGCTAGCATATTCTACTTCTTTCTGGTTCATAATGCTTTTCTTTTCCTAAAATTATTGTTAATCAAACTACTTAAAAAATACTGAAAAGCAGCATACACACAGTCCAACCCTGAATTAACTGAGTGTTAGTGTCACTATAATAATCCCCAGACAAAGGCTGCTTACACAGGTCTTGCTCTTGGGCAAGAGTCCCCATGCCAGGTGCTCAGAGAGCAGTGCCAAATACTCCAGAGAAAGGTGGCTAAATGGGAACTTCCCTGCCTCAAACGGGCAGTGCACCTTGGAGTTTTACATCTCATTGGGATCTCTCCCTTTCTAAAAGAACACAGAAGCCAGTATTTCTGAAGATAATATGTACAACATAGTTAAATAGGGTTTCATTAAGATATTTTACACAAGAGATGCAACACTACCAAACTCCATCTCCCAGTAAGGAAGCTGTAGTTAAGAATTACATAGTTAGGAATGCACTGGACTTTTTTTTTTTAAACTGAAGTATATATTCTAGCTCACTGACTATAGAGCTTTAAAGAAGAGAATGTTCTTAATCCTATTTGCAATAAATGTTCCCAAAAGACATGTTATTATTGAAGTGCACTGTGTGATGTCCCATATTCTAGGCTTCTAGGATAATTTAGAGAAGGTATCATTTCTGAAGACTGCACAAGAGTGAACTTTTTTTTTTTTTAAACCTGAGGCTGATGAGTCAAAAGGAAAATGAAAGATAACTGAACTGGATTATTGATTTATATCTCACGACTAAAATACGGAAATCTCCAGGTGGCTTGGCAGCCTCAGAGTACAATGGTATGAACTGAGTGACTTCATTTGTAAAGAGTATTGTGAAAAATATTGGTTAAGAAGCAATCACTTTCAAAAGGGTCTCTCTTGTTCAATCTCTCTATAGATACATAGACATTATTTGTTAGTCCAAATGCTAAAGTAATACATGCATAAAATACAATATACGAGCAGCCGCAGTCAGTGTTAGTACTATGTCTTGTACATTTTTTCTGAAATATCATCCACATTTTTTCCAGCAAAAGAAATACTTACTATAAATACTGCCTGAAATTAGTCACCAAGAATATTCTCTCCTGTATAAAAATCACTAGATTCATAGAATAGGCAGTTCTTCAAAATACTTCAAGAAATGTAGGTGTGTTAGAAAATTTTATACAGATACTTTTAACCTTCACTTTATTTTATGATATTTCCCTAACTTTTTTAATCAGTAGCTCTCGGAAGTATCACTAGAATCGGAAAAAAAGAAAAGTTGATGAGTATAGCCCAATACTGGAGCATTTATGCCCAGCCAGATAGCACAATAGATAATGTAACAAAAATGAAAACTTCAGGGAATGTTATAGCAGGCAAGTTAAAATACAACAAATTACACACTATCTACTAGCGAAACTCTTAGATAACCTTAAGATCCATATCTTTCATATACCTATCTGCCCTCAGTTTAGGCAGAAATAGCCAATATCAYCAATAGATAACAAGAAAGAGATTAAAATATTTTACCAAGTCTTCCTACAATGGCAGAAGTGGTAACAACAAAAGGAAAGGTCAAATCCAACTCCAAGCAGTATTTTTTTATCTTTATGTTTTTTTACTATTGTCTATTACATTTATATTTATGAATCTTAAATATTTAGGTAAAATTATATATTTAATTATTACTTTTTATTATTATTTTTTAACCAAATGTCAATCTTTGATAATATAGGTTATTTTTGTATATACATGCTGACTTCAATGGCTACATACCCACAATCATCCCACACAAGTCACTCAGAGTTTTTAATTTTGGAACATATTGTTGTCATTACAAAAGATCTGTCAGTAGTTTAAACTAGATGGAGCTTATCCTGACATGGATATAGCCGATTAGAGCAGTGATTAAGAAAAGTCAGAGGAAGGTAGGGCTAGGAAAGGCCCAAAGGACACCTATGTGTCCTTCAGCAGATCACGATGTAGATCATCCCTGACATATGCCCACGTACCTCACTCTGTGCATCATGAACAGAACTTCCACAATAGAGCTTCTAGATTGTAGCTTCCACAATCTAGAGCAGACAGTTATACTGTTTTACTAGCCTCGTTATTAAAATTGCTTTCTTCATATGTGAGCAAGACCTATAAATTATTCATATTTTCTTCTGGAGTATCAGGGTGTGAAGATTACAAAGTAATTCTTAGCATCTTATTAGGGATTTTTGCATCTCCCCCAAACAGTCATATCATATTTTCTCTCTTTAAACTAATTAAATCTGAGTTTTTTCATAATTTTCAGTGTTTTCTAACCTTCCAGCCCCTAGACACTCTTCACTATATCCATACTGTCCTTCAAGAATATTTTTTCAAACTTTGCAGATTATTCAAGTTGAGATTTTCAAGTACATCAGTGAAAAATAATTAYTAACCCGTTGTGTTTTACAAGCACATATGTGCTATTTCACTTCAGAATAAGATTTGTGATTTCCACCCCTGCTTTTGGAAGGAAGGTTTATCTGATCTTTTCCTTGTTCTGGACATGTGGCTGGCCATCTGCTACAACTCCCAGGACTCTACTGTAGCAGGAGCAATAGCAAGTTATTCACACCTACCCCTTTGTTTTATTTTTTTCCTCCTAATTTTTAATGATTTCAGATCAGATTATCTTTCTATTAAAAAAGGCTTTTCCTGATCCTTTCATATAGTACTTAAAATATTCCTAAGCCAATGAAATCAAGGGTTGTTACAAGAACACAACTATCATCAAAATTGAACTTGAGAATCTTTGATAGAGCTACACCAAGAACACCCTTACAGAAGCCTCCAAAATTCCCTTTCCACACAACAGAAAAACATAGAAAGCAGGTGGGAGCAGACAGGTCAGCAACTTACACTTAAATTTGCACATACACTTCATAACCGTTTTTTTTTTTTTTCACCCAGTGAGTAGTTCCCTGCTCTTTTTGACAATATCACTTTAGGAGAGCATCGAAATCCTTAGCAGAGCAAAAGATCACAGACAACTTTCCCTCTATCCACTAGATGTTATTTTCCATTGAAGAGACTAAGCAGACTGTTTTGTTCAATTTGTTCTCATCAAATTCATCTTGTGGTTTCTTCTTATTTAATTATCCTCTAGGTCCTATAAATTGATTCATAATTCATTTTGGGCTTCCCCCCCTGCACCTCCAGTCCTGCCTATTGTCTTCATTTTTTCCTCACTTTTAAACTACATTTACTATGTACTGTTTGTTTTTCAGTCCCCTAGGATTTAACCTACTCCCTAACATTTTGCAAAAATAATGGCTAATGATTCAAAAAGTGCCTCTTGGGTTAAGCCCTTTAGAAATAAATTTTTCTTTAGAGTTTGCCGATTAAAAAACACCCAAGTTATTGAAACAGTCTTTAACCTCCCCCTTACTGTATTCTGGTTTGTGTCTTTGTTAGAAATGAATGTATTAGATGTGCAGTCATGATTTATCTTTATTCTAAAAGACAAAACAAAGGCATTAATGTTTTTCCAACAGTGAATACTTTTTGTATWTCTCATATTTTCCATATATGTATTAGAACTTTCTCATCTTCCTTACCAGTTAGACATTTTACATTCTAGCTTTTGTGTTTTTTATCTGTTTGTTCATACTACTTATCCTTTTTCTTTGTCATTCTTCCTTTCACATACAATCCTAATGGGACAAAAGTTATTCATAAGCACTTAAGAACTAATGGGAGTATTTTCTGAATCACTAGTGATTACTTTTGAAAAATGGTGTAAGAGAAGCAAACTATTGGGAACTCAGAAAATAACACACAACATATATAGGAAATCTGAGAAATAGGGACAACAACTAGTACTGGGAAAATACTAAGTAAAATATTTCCATATCCCTTCTTATGCATCAGGCAAATTTGCTACTCTTCATGTGGTTTCATAACATATTATAGAAAGTATGAAGAAAAAGCTTTAGGGGATTTTCCCCCAGAGAACCTGGCAGCCGATTCCTCAAGCTTGATTTTCCCCTAGTTCATTATCTTTACTCTGCTGCTTTTATATATTCCTTTCTGTGGGGTTGTGAACATTATCATCTCATGAACAATTTCAGTAAATTAATTGGTCACTTTAGATTCTCTATGCATTGTCCCTGTGGAGTGAGAATAGGAAACAGTCACATTCTGTACCCCCTCCACCTTCTGAAACAAAATAAATGCTGTCAGTGAAGCTCTGCAATGCCATTCAGGCTTTCAGTGACCTGTCATACTGTTTTTCCTGAATAATTGAAGTCTACTATTATCATGAGCTTTTGTTTTTCAGACATCTATTTAAATTTTTCAAAGACATATGACAAGTATATGAACTTCTTGTTCTTCTCGTGCTTAATTGCTGACATCATGTATTTGGACAAGGTTGAAAAATAGAGCAAGATCTCGGTGAGACTCCAAACAGAGTAAGTAGAGAAAATTAAAATACCCAATTTTTCCACCATTACACATGTTGATCACTATAATTGCTCACAGAGTAAACACTACACTCATTCATTACTCTAGCTTTACATTAAATAATACCTGAAAAAAAAAATTGGTCTGGAATATTTCGGATCAAAAAAAACAAAACAATAACCACAACAGCAAACACCATCAAAACTTAAAAAAACAACAAAATTTGACTTTACATTTCTTAATGTGTCTCCTCTGGCTGAAGGGGTGTAATTCACATTTAAAGACTGGAAAAGCACGTTAATAATTTATTCATGTCAAATGTGAAATTTAAACTGGTTGGATTAAGTATTTTTAATGAAATACAAAGCCAGRATGTGAGCATATGTGGATATAGTTGAATAATTGAGTTGATTAACTCCACTAGTATTTACATAAGAATATGCAGCAGCACAGTTAGCAAATAATTGTAATATACAATGTTTAATTAACAATTTTAATTGAGGAAATATTAGTATATATGGGAGAATTCAGAAGCAAGGTTTTCTTCAGTGTGACTCTACTCTCACAAAAATAAAATGTAAGAGAAAAAAGAATGACCAGCTAGGGAAAGGAATGACATACATATAATCAGATATTGAATRAAGAGTTCCAGTCAGTGAGCTGTACTGACATCTGAAGAACAGGTCCGAGCTGCAGACATCACTAAAGATGGTGGCTGACAAAGGGAAGAGATAGCAGAAGAAAATTAAATACTTCATAGTTTATGCAAGACACTTACCATGAAGCTATACCTATGCATCTGTGGTGCTTGGGACCCTCTGTTTTACCACAGCATTTGTTAACATTACTGGAAAAGCTGCATAGTCCATAGGATATGAAAATGACCCAGCTTCATCTGTTATCCTTTTTCCTATTGAATATTATATCACCATCATCAGCTTTAGCAAATATCATCACCCCTATAACCAAGATGCCAAGAACTTCACCATTAGTATCCACAATTTACAGCATACTAATGTACCAGGCACTTAACATCCCCACTACAACAGATACAGAGCCCAGTTTTCTGCTGCAGTAAGACACTGTACTGCACAAAGAGGACAGTAAATTCTGCATACAGAGCAAATTCAAGCATCATAAAAGAGCACATGTGCAGGTCTAGACTACACTTTCTTCCAAAGCTCTTGCTCACAGAGAGCAGACAAGAATAGATATTCTCTGTTACTAGGACATATAATCTGATAAACAGCCRCTATTCTCTTATCTAAGGGCCTCAATTACTTGGGGAAAGGCAAGGATGCATTCTTATGAATATTGCTAGCAGTAGCAATGCACCCATGCATGGCATCTTTGGCAGAAGAAAATCTCTAGTCACATGACAAGAAACAGTTGCCTTGCTTCATCAGGAGGAACCAAAGGTATACCACAAAAGCTGGATGCTACCCACTCAGCCTGTCCCTCAGGCCCGTCTGAAAGAATATGAAGAAGCATCAGGAGTGAGTTAAGTGAAAAGTTTTTGTCTAGAAATAGCTCACAGACTTATGGCTAGTCATCTCTCCTTTTTACATAAAATAATATATTAAAACAACTTTAATAAGCCATTTCTTCAAAGTGCTCCCTGGCATATAGTAAACACCTATTACAAGATGTTAATTGGATCCTGGAAGTTAGTAGGGTCAAGACTATATGAATAAAAGCTTAAATAGAGATGACAGCAAAAGGAAACTCTGTACATGAATAGATCAGAGATCAAAGGTCTTGTGACTTCATTTCAAGCACAGGATGAGATTCAGTGTAATCTCGGAAAATCAGTCTTCATATTTTATTAGTGTTTTAAACCAGGATAGATAATAATACCAGAACACCTTAAGGTAATTCTAATAAATCAGCGATAGCATTTTGAAGAGTCAAGGTCATTTTCATTTATGTCATTTTTAAAGTATATTTTTAGCTATTTTCTTCATTATTCATTAAGCACTGCAATGGAGAACTAAAAAATGCACATAGGAATTAGGAAGTCATGATACTAACAGCTTACTTGGAGATTAACCTCAGTTTGATATTTCAGCTCCTTCAAATAGTAATTACAGAAAATGTATGGTAGCACTCTCCTGAAGGTACGGTACACATTCAAGGAAAGTAGTCTACAAAATCTCCATGGAAATGTTTTTTGCAGCTCTGGATAAGAAAGGATTGCAAATTGATGTTTTACTAATTGCTAATAAAAAAGACTGGTGACAATGAACGGATAGTTATCAATAATCAATTACAAATAATATAACGTTAATGTTACAATACATGTCCAAGTCCCTCCACTCCCAATTACTTAATTCCCTGATGCATTTTAGTTTTATACCAAAAATTAAAAATGCTGTTTTATAGCCTTTTGAAGTAGTTGGTTTGCCAAGTGCTTCTACTTCAAAGCAGGACCTACCATCAACTAAGTGTTTATGGATCACTTGGTAAATAGCTACAATAGATTTCCCACTGCCTTCTCAGTTTGCCCACAGAAAGTTCAAGATGGTTACTTCAGACAAAAAATATCCATACCAGCGGATTTCACAGAGCAGGACCTCAGCCTGATCTGTTATATGCAATATGAACAGATTTGCTAATATCAGTTTTAGCATCCAGTAGTAAGTCATAAAAATGTAAATTATAACAGAATAATCACCCTTCTGCTGAGTTCCTTGATTCTGAGTGACTGTTCTGGCTGATGCAACCACAGCAAAGGAAGAACCCCAAGCAAAAAGCTATGAAAGTCCCCTTTGGAGTCAATGCTGTGAAAGAATGACAATTACAGAGACAAAATCCACTTGCAAGCAGCACTGGGGATAGAGAAGGCCTGCAGAACTAGCACTTTATCCCCTTTGTTCTTTGTGCATCCTTAATATTTTATGATACATGCAAGCAGGAGAAGCTCCCTTTGAACCTACTGTATTTCAGGAGTTCTGATTTCCAGAGAAAACATGACACATAGCTCATATGCTTTCCAGTAGTGTATATGGAAGAGCAGAGTGCAGAACATACACAATCTGAGACAGATGCAATGCTGACAAACCAGTATTACAGTGAATAAGGGGAAAAAGGAATAATCACACCACTGGAAAATATGGGATCATTACTGGGTCTAGAATAAATACAAATAAACCATAAAGCAGACTACTAAGTGACTCAGAATTGAGTGAAGAAAGGGCCAGTGTACTGCCAATGCCAGGCAGAACACTGAGGAAAAGTGACAGTGGTGTGACACGACATGAGAAAGCATCCAAACTACCATAAAAAAGGAAGCAGCCTCAGAAAAGCAAATAGATATCAAAAGTCATGGGGTACATGTATGTGTATACACATATGCACAAATATATATATATACACACCCACACATACTTATGCATATATATTTTTCTATATATAAGCCCATCACCACCACCCTGCAGAGCTGTATGTGAAGCAACTTGAAAATGCTGTATAGCACTTGGGACTTGCAAAAAGCTGCCAAAGTTGTGAAGGACAAGAACAGCACAGATAGCTTCCCTTTAAGAGTTTGGAGGAAAAAGRAAAAAAGTGAGGAGTTCAGCAAGGTGAAACAGCATGATATTAGTCTACTAGTTCAGAGGAATCTTTAGCAGCACTGAACAAGTGTTGGGGAAGAGGTTGTTTGAACTATATGAAGTAAATGAGCTTTTCCTGTTTTCAGGTCTGGGCAGCAGAACAGACGATATTCAGAGCATAAAGTAGTGAGCTAATCCTCATTAAGAGCACCCTCAAATGAGGGGCAAGGGAGCAAAGCAATTGCCTGAGAGTTTATAAACATCTTCCATAGGCTAATGAAGCTATTGAAGCTTGTTGCATATACCAAAGACAAAGGCCAAGTTTAACCTTTTTATTTTTAAGGGCTAAGAAGCAGAGAAGTATTATTCATAGCAATTTAAAAAATAATTGGACTATTTAAGCAAATATTTTCCTTGGAGATTCATATAGACAGCCTTTGAGTTACACATGTATATTAAGAAAAAACACATCTATAAACTAACTGATTGACATTTGTGGCAGTCATCAACTTTCAATGCTAAAACTGTTATAATTGGATTTCAACCTATGAAAAATAACCTAGTCCATTCCATGGCATGGAATACTCGTGTTGCATGATAAAMATCTAGTGCAGAGACCCCTGAACCAGCAGACACACAAAATCACTAAGAGTCATTAATGATTTGGAAACACGTTTGTGGGAAATTATATAAAATTATATAAAAACCCAGGCTATTTATACTTTGAGAGGCGATAGTGTTTCTGACTCRTTAGCCACTGGGTTGCATATTTCTGTAAACCATATTGAAGTAAACCTGGAGCCAGGCATCTTCAACACACACAGGCCACAACACAGGCTGGACACAACACAGGCAATTCCAATTAGCAAAATTAGTCCACAGAAAACAAGGAGCATCCAGGCCCTTTGCTACTCTGTTGCATTCAAAGCATGGCTCAAGTGCAGACTGCCTTTTAAGCCTCAATTAAATTCCACCCTATAATAAGTGGTACATTAAGAGACTTGACAGAATAAAACACTCCAATTTCCAAGTGAATTTAAATAGCACAAGACAAATTTAGAATCCTATAAAGTCAAACCACAGACAGATCATCCTGAGTAAGAAGAAAAAAATAAATAAATAAACCCCAGAACCACAGGACGACATAGTGGACATTACTACAGTACTCTTACACATACACCTGCAAGGTATAGTTACAGTCTATCAATTTTGCTAATAAATAAACCCTGGTAATAACATCCCAATTGTCAGCCTTTGCTCAGACTTTAAGTTCTAAAAACTGATTGGCCACCATAACCTTTTCTCACATAAGAGCTCCATACTTTTCCCATGCTAACCCAGAGGCTAGCATGAGAGTTGGAGGATTTTATACATATTTCATTTCTACAATTTCTGCATTTAAAGATGTGAACCACTGTTGCCAGGTTCATAACAAGGGTGGCTATTCTAAAGGTACCCCATGGCTAAAGCCTAGTACAGTCAAAACGGTTTAATGTTTCCCATGCTCCCCATCCCCGTCCCCCAGGGCTGCAAGGGGCAGAGGGCGAAGAAACTCTGCAGCAGTAAATCGAATTATCTATCTAGCCAGAATTGAGTTTCAGCCTTAAAGCTGGACTGGAATGCAGTTCAGCACATTATCATCTGAATAGAAGAGCATTACCGGGAGAAAACTTCCTAAATATCATCTAATTTCCTGTAGCTAGAGTGGCTTGTTTTATCCTCCAAAACACCTCTATGCTAAAGAAAGTCTCTACCATATCAGATGCTTTTCCTCATAGCAGAGCAGAGGAGAAATATTTCCTTACCAGACACTGCAGTCCATTATGCTGCTAAAAAATTCCTYCATTGAACTACTTTGCCTCATTTTACCAAGTATTGAAGAGAGCAAGACCCAACCTGTACAGTCCAGACAATTCCATTCATTACTGCAAAATATTTTTTATTATTTTACTCACTATTCCTAGCAGTACTGAATGAGCTGATCTAAGAGCTAGCATGGTGAGGAGCCACTGCCCCATCATCTTCTTACACAGCAGAGATAAGATAGGCACTTAGAGAAAATTGCTGTAGTCTCTGGATGCCACTGCACGACATTTGCAAAGCTAAATATGGAGCTGTGACAGAAGAAGAGATATTTCTATTTTGTTTTGTTTTTACAGTGATTTAAGTGGAAAACTTTGCTTCATCTTCCCTCCAGCCTAGACATTCTTTTATATAGATCTGCCAGCCACTTGTGGACAAGCAGCAAGGTGGGTGAACCACAGATAACCTCTACGAGTAATCAGCTTGAACATATTTCACTATTCACTATTAAGTCTCTTCAGTCTTTCTTGAGACCTGACAGCAGGCCCACTCAGAATTTGCACTGCCCACATTGGTGCTTGTGTTATTTCAACAGCTGAATAAACACAAGCTCTTTCAGATGCCTCTGAAATGTCACTTGAAAAGTTTAGATCAGAATACTACAATAACTTCTGAGACTGCACTGCGTACAAAGCAATTTGTGGTTAGGCTCAAAGATTATCTTTTTCCCCACCATTTCTAAGTCTCCCTGACAGGGTTTTTTTTTAAAAGTAAATAAATAAATAGCATATGTGGAGGCAGAAGTCATCATTCCCAATTTACTTTCAAAGATCTGGTCTCTCTGAATGCCTAGGTGCAGTCCACACTCCCTTAAATCTTGTTTTGGATGGCACTCAACACAAAAATATCTTTTTTTCTCCCTAATTTGTGATTTATGAAAATACTCATACATCTGTTTGCTTAGGTAGCATCTTCCAGAGATGTTCAACAAAACTCACTTGTGCTGCTGAGCACTCTGAGCTGAATAGGTTGTGTGCACTGCAGAATGGCTCCCTATCAAACAATGATAATAAATTTTCAGTGTTTCAATCAGATGTTGGACTTTAAAAAAAAAAAAAAAAATCCAGACTTTAATGGCTTAGATACCAGGTAAAAGTCTTATACACTACAAGCTTTAAAYGAAAATCTGCAGCAAGCTTTACAGTGCAGTACTCACTTGTTTGTTTTCTTTCCCCTTTTGGTCTGCTCTTTATAAATTGCCCAGCATTCTGGGGACACAATCGCAGTAGCAGCAGTGCTTATTTTTCCCAATTGGCACAAACAAAAAGAAACACATTTTGCTTATTCCTTGTTCTGAAAGCAACTCATTTCCCTACCACAAATTCATAGCTGAATTTCTCTCTCATTCAGCACAGGACCACACCATCAAATGGTAGGAAATGGCAAAGAGTGATAAAGTTAGGCCAGCTTTGTCACCTCAATTATTTGGCTGCTGATATAAAATTCTCAAAACACAGGGGGAAATTGTAGACCACCCAGAGATTATGGCATGTTTTTTGCATGCCATAATGGAGCAGTTTGAGTGCACTTATACCACTAGTTCAATGTATTAAATACAAATAGGTCAGTTTATATATTACATGCTAATAAGMCAAAAAAAGAGAGTCATTTGCACACCAAACTTATTAAAATACTAGTTAAATGATCAGCTACTTTTCAACCTGTTTGGTAGTCCAAATGAAATGCAATAAAAAGTAATGTAGGTTATATATCAATAATCTATCACCCACAGTAATAGCTGTTCCACCACATGCCATGTTCCCTTAAGACCTTGATTTTCATATATTTTGATCCTTCCTATACTTTCATTGGTCATATACTTAAACCATCCTTTGATAGATGAATTGTTTTTACTACGGATTTTTACAGAATCCAGCAGAACAGCTTTTATGAATGACTGAAAGTCCCCAAGATGCCACTAGAACAAACACTTGTAACAACACTTTTGATTTATCCAGTGTTATCATCATTCTTATCCTGTGCTATGATATTTGTTTCAATGTATTCACTGACCAAATAAAAGCATCAGTTATCAGCAAAGTATCAACATCAGTAAAAGCATCACGGTAAAAGCAGACCTTTAAGAACATCGTGCCTTTATCAACTGTTACTATCACATTTCAGTGTTCATTCATTGTTTCATTTTCATAAATKAGTTGCTGTTCAGGACAGAAAAATTAATCAACAAAAAAATCCACATTTTACCTCTTAGGAGACGACTTCACTCATGTGCTTTTCTATCCATCATATAACGTTCCTTCCCAGTCTGTCCCTTTCTCTCCACAAAATTCTAAGAAATCAGACAAATTGAATAGAGATGATCACACCGCACTCATTTGTAATACCTCACATATCATCCCTGACACTTSCTTTGCATAATAGTACATAAAGATTATTTTCCCTGAGAACARAGAAGCCTCAAAGGTAGAAAAGTGCATTGAACATCCTTAGGCTGCAACAACCAATCTGTCTAGTCCAAGCTAATTGGCCATCCTCTCTCTCCCACTGGAAAGAGTTGTCTCTGGGGGTAATTCAGTATCTGAAATATATTGGATAAATCATTCCACAGCAGTGCCCTTCTATTTRTGCACTGCTATAGACTACCTAAGCTTCCTTAGACTAACTTTTACATACAAATTTTTAGATACRTAAACGGTGTAACTCTATAATTTTTGGCACTGCCTTCTTTATACATCTTTATTTGGGGTTCAAAATCCAGCTCTATTCACATTAACTTCAATCACTGCATTAACCTCAATCTCTGTATAACCATCATATAGTGAGATCAAAACTGGAAGTTTTAGGTTATCCACCTTCCTCTCCCAGAGAGTCAATGAAGATATTTGAAAGAAATTGTTCAAACAAATCAGCTAAATTGGATATAAACATGCTAAATATTTTGCATTTTATGTTGAATCAGAGTATCTGTTTAAATGAACTAGGAAATAGTCCTGTAAACACACTGAATATTAATTAAAACATGAAATATTTTAAAYAAGATTCTGATATCATTTTATTAAAGTGCTAATATAGCAGACATCTGTAGAAATAAAGCTGATTTTTTTTCCAAATCACTGGGGAAAAAAAAAAAAAAAGTTGCTAGGATATATATATAAGTCATTTATCAGTGTCTGTGTCCCTAAACTCTTCCTTCCCACAACTGCTCAGATAAAATGTACAATTGAATGGAGAATGGTTTCTGGGTCTCTCTTACACTTAAGATAGGTATCTCAGAAGGATAAAGCCCTCTATTACTTCATTACCCAGCTGAAAGTTTTCAAAGAACCTTTCACCCTCTTCAGAGAAGATGAATCTCTTAGCAGAATGTGCATCTTTTGGCATTCCTCAAGAGTTTCCTTCCTTTCCGATATTTCTATTAACTTTCAAATCTCCTCCATCAAGTCTGGCACTGTGCCACACACAACATTCATGACTCTTATTAGAAGCACTCCTGGATTGGAYTCAAAAAGACACTGAAAACAAATACACTTCTGAACATTTATTTGTGCTGTTGATATTTGTTAAGGACATCATTCTTTTTGCAAGAAGTCATTGATGCTCACGCTGCAACAGGGAGGTTTTATTTTTAGGGCATCTTCAGTTCCAAGACAGAAGTACTAAAAAAAAACATTCCAAAAAAATTGTGACAGGTGCTTCCTGCTCCAAACAAGGTAAAAGCAGCTGCAGTTTGTCATGTAGAAATATACATTAAAAATGAATAGAAATAGCATATACTCTGGGAAGCCCACTAGATAGAAAACCATAGACTGTTTTCAAGTTAGGCTTAAATTTCTGTAAGATTACTATAATGTACTACATGTGTTTATGAGATACCATGATGTTGCCATAAAGAATGATGGCCTGGCCAAAAAAAAAAAGTCTCTGTCAATCTTTTGCTTTCCTTCTTTGAACTTCTATAATAGGTATAGGAGACCTAAATCTACTAGTTGGGTAAACTGCTATGCAAAGAGTTACATACACAGCCATCTTTAGAAAGAATCTGAGATTGTCCAGGAGAGAAGGAGTTTGAAATAAATGTTTGTTTTGTCTTCATAATMTATATTTATACTATTTAAATATTCTAATATATTTATATAGTATAAAAATTATTATAGTATAGTAATAGTGTATTAAATTTATTTAGATAATATTTAGATATTTAATATTTAGATATTTAACCTTCTGCGCTTATTCAAGTAAGCTGATAGCACAGAACAGATACAGCCTGGGAAAGAGTAGTTATAAACTTATACCAGGCTGCTATGGGTCTATGGTAAACTAGAGTAAATATTTGGAAGGAAACAACAAGGCAAGAATGAAAAGATTTCCCCGAGAATAGAAATGAGTAAGACTTTATAGGATGAACTGCTAAGATTTCCTCCATGTCTTCCTACTGCATTTTCTGCCCATATTCCTATTTCCTCCCCTCAMTGGAGAATTCTCTGCACCCTTCTCATTCCCCTGTGCTCTGCTAACTTGCTGTTGCCCCTGTGGCTCCAGGTGACACAGAAAGGCTTGCTTCTTATTGCTACCCTCGAACAGCATCTCTATTAAAGCACCCTTACCAGCTCAAAAGATAAGCCAGACCTAGCAGTACGTTAGCCAAGGTTAATGAACCTAGGTTCAGACAACTCTGGATCCACTTACRGTTAAGTATCAGTGCAAAAAACATCTTAAAATCCAAGAGGATGCTTGATTGAACAACTTAAATTGTTCCTGAAGTGTATGCTTCTCTCAACTTATTTAAACAATGCACATTTCTTGCCAAAAAGGGAAGAAAAAAGAGAAATGTAGCAATACTCACTCTTATTTATGCTGCCTCATAAATCATTCCACTGTCAGTAATTCAAAAAGTAAGAGAGCACTGAACTAGTCAGTGAGTATCAAAAATCCTCAAGTCTCTGACGCCCAATTGTCATGGCTATTGTCAGGTCAGGGCAAGGCCCTGAAACAGACTCTTTCATAGAAAAGGATTTACTGAAAATTTCCTTTCCTATTACCTGCCACAAAGAATCAGCTGATGGCTCTGAGTGTTCACACACTGYAGCATGGCTGTTTTCAAAGGGCATTTTCAACCATGGAGCAATCAAAACAGCAAAGATGTCCTTTTAGGGTAATGCACACCAGACTGAGCTTTTCTGAGGGTATCTTGTGAGTAGCTGCAGCATCTGCAATGACATCTTTGGTGCCTCATTGCACTTAGTTTCCAGCCTTTCTCACAACAACCTTTGCTCCTCTCTGAAATTGTTTTTTATGGAAGTAACTGGGATATTTTTGGCATTAAATGAAAGCTTCCATTTTAAGACATCTAACAGTCTCCCTAAAAACAGCAAAATAAAACACTAAAAGTACCTATGTATAGACAATTCATTTAGATTTTTACTTCATTAAAATTATGGATATTTTGCAACTCTTTTCATAAGAATAGAGTACTTGTATCACATTCTATCTCAGCTCTTTCTATGACAGCACAATATAACTTAAAGATAGAACTTAAGTAAAACTTAAAGTGCTGTAGAGGTGCACCTAAATATTATTCTCTTCTTTCTCCAAATTTATCATATTCTGAAACACTAAAAGACAGCCACATCTAAATAACAAAACCATGCTTATTGTGGCAGGCACCTCTTTGTCTCARCTGTCTCATATCAGGTGGTTATTATTGCAATTACTTTCTTATGTCTCTTCAACAAATTATTGCTGAAGTTGTTTCTAGGGCCCTTCTTCTGAACTGAACTTCTGAATGTAAAGAAGTTCCTCACATTCTTTTAAACATTTATGATTAGAATTCATTAAATTAATACAGCTTCATTAATGTTCATCCTTTAGAGTTATCGAAGCACATGAAAAATTCAAAATAAACATTTCCTGAGAGATTATATAAGTCTATATTTTACTCAAGGAATCTTCTTAAGTAGCAGGAATACTGGCAGTGCTCTAAGAAAACCACTACAGGTAAAAGGATCTCAAAATTTAACCAGATTAAGTTATGCCAAACACTTCTGACATTTAAAAATACTAAGAAAACAGAAAATTTATTTTTTCCAATACGTGTTCCTAAACTATGTAACATTTTATTACAAGAATCAGATCCCTCATTACAAATCTACTCATAAAAATACTATTCTGCCTTTCTAGTTATTATTCTAATTTAAAAATTAGATTAGATAATTACTTTAAAGTTTTTTAGCTTGAAATTAGGTTTCATCAAGAATAATACACTGACAAGAGACAACAAAACAGACCTTGCTTTCGAAAAGAGAATCTTAACAGAGGTATTGTGCCGCTATTGAGAGACGGGACATAGCTTGATGCAAGCAAAGTGTCGATTTTATTGTTGTTACACACACGTTTATATAGATCAGAAGGTAGCGTGTCTTACGCGGATTGGGTGCTTCTTCAAATCAGGCACTCCTTGATTGGTTAAATACAAAAGCAGCTACAAGCAGGTTATAAAAAATAATGAGCAACAAATTAAGTGCTATCRGCAGACTTAAAGCAGACTAAGTTTATCTACAACCTTGAAACAATACTCCCTTCTACAACTCCCTTTAGTCAGGACAACCCAGGCTTATCTTGYCTTTCCCAGGGCTTATGGCCGACAAGTTCCAGCACGTCTTGCTCCAACAGCAGCACTATGCTTGAGGCCCTGTCAAGGTTGGTCRAGTCCTGGCCCACAGTATTGCAACACTGGCAAGTAACTGTTGAGCTAACAGTGAGAGCTGTTTACTTTTCAGCACATGAAATAGCATTTTATTCTTATTAAGTCTAACAATGAAAGCTGTAACTGTGTGCTAAGTAGTGTCCAAAGTCATCTTTTTCCTCCTGAAGTACTTCCATTAAAGGAAACTACCAACTCTTCATATGATTTTCTTTAACAAGTTAGCCTTGTGACAGCAACCTTGTGACAGTATCTGAGAGGTAAGTGGCTACACGCACCAAAATTGGCTCTCTGGGCTGAGGAAATTCACTTCCCAGTGTGCTTTTGAAACATTTGCTTACATACAGGCTGAACAAACACTTCTTTGAGATTACTATTGACACATCATTTAAAAGGGAAGGGTGATGGATCAGACTTCCATAATTATAGAGACACCTGACTTCAATCAATAGYAGGCAAATTTTATCCAGACTAATGTTAAAGTTACTATTCAATCATGAGAGATGCCTTTTCACTTGAAAATGACTATGGATCCCATGATAAATGAAASATCACGGGCAAGAACCATTAAACTTGACAAATGTAAGAGGAGTGCCACGAACACAACACAAATCAATATTTGATATTTATCATTTTGACAAAAAGTATTTGATAGACTGTGCAACAGAGACTTGTGAGCACTCATGGCTTGATGTGGCTTTGTTCTTAAAAACATATTTGTATGATACCTCAGCTTCACAATGTCATGTACAAAAAGGTAACCTTTGAGAGGCAAATTTAAATGACATGGCCTAACCTCAGCAGTGTCACATATATCAATGCTACTTCCCTATGTTTAATATCTTTTCAGTTTTGGTAAATAGCAGAGAGATCAGACCTTGGAGCATCTACTGTCTATGATTCACATGGCAGACTGCACTTTGTAAAGGGCAAGTCAAAGCCAAGCACTACAGCATCTATTAGCAATGTTTTGCTGATGACTGCGAAGTACAAATAACTTATTAGTAGATGGTGTTCTTAATCATTCCTCCAAAAGTGCAAAGCACTGAGCAATTTATAGACCACGTTGTGACTGGTTTACCAGTAACATAGAGGCGCATATCCTCAAAAGCTAAATAAACTAGCTTTGCTTTCAGTTTTATGATCCTGAATTGGGTCAGCAGCAACAAGGGAAGGCTGGCCCAATGGCCTGATGGGCAGCTCCAGCTCTTACCACCACCATCTCAGACCCTGGGCCATCTTAGCACACTGCAGTGCTCTGTACACCACAGTTCTCGTCACTCGATCAGTGTTCAGCAGCTTGCTTCTGCAGAGTGGCAGACACATACAGGATATCGCCTGCTCTGTCCTCATTAGTCTTCCCCCTTCCTCTTTCTCCTTCCTCTCCAGCATGCAGAATGACCTACACCACTTTATAACTTAAGAAAACCTACTGCAGTTAATTTTCCTCAGGGGAAAAAAAAATCTAGTAAAGTGTGTGCACACATAGAAACCCACCACCTACACATGTTTCAAGTAGCCTGCTTGTTTGATGAAGTTTGTTATACTTAGGTCATGAGATATAGTAGCTCAGCAGTAGCAGTTAAACTAGTGTATAGCTTCCCTTACTGCATTCCCAGATGTGACCACAGCCAATTCAGACACTCCCAAACTAGCTTTCAGTTTGGWCACCAGGGCTCTGATGTCAGCAGTGAAGAGCTCAGGAATTACCTGTAAAAGTTGGATAGTTGGAACTAATCTTAATGACGCCATAACTACACCAAAGCCCTTGGGTTATCAAGTCTAAAATGAGATTATGTAATTTTGACTGCTGTATAGCTTCACCATTAGTTTGTGCATTTGTCACCCAAAATATAGTTACCAGGCCCCATATCAACACTGTAGCAGCAGCGACTACTAAATAGCTCCCCGGATATACAGAAAACATAACAGAACTATAACATACACAGAACCTTTCAAGGGAAAAAAAAATATTTCTAATGATTATAGTACAGCATAGGCTGGAGGGATTTCAGCATTAAAACYTTATCCAGACCAAACTGATCTCTCTCTAGAGCTGTAAAACAATAAGCACAATTGGACTCTTGCCAGATCATTCAAACATCAGAAAAACAATTTCTCAACTCTGGCTTTTATTTTCAGCTAAAATTAGGTAAACAATCCACTGAAAGCAAAGTCTCTCATGACTAACCCTCCGATTACAAAACCCTCAATAGGCCATAGCTTCAATGCAGAAAAAGGCATGCAGCATCGCAGTGTTGAGAAAAACATCAGTATTTCTACAAGCTTCCTGARGTTCTTTCAAATTTGAGCAAATACTGTGCACATGCTAACAGGAAAAAAAAAGTCTCAGAATCATCATAAACTAACACTTATAAACACATTTGTTTTTAAATAACAAAAATAACAAAAATTATCACAAGAATAGGTAATATACACAGTTCACCAATAATGCAAATAACATTTACTGATTTTCACTTTAAAGAACTATCAAGTAAAATAGGATACTTCCAATTCTTCAGGCAAGAGATCATAAAATGGAAATCCGAGCCTGAATATGAGATAATCAACTTGATGTAGAGAGCATGAGAAATGTGCCTTTATGAGGCATAAATCCAAAAAGGCTGAGACAAAAAGACACTGTCAAAATACACACAGAACTGGACAGAAGGTCAGGTGGGGCACTAGCTTGGAATTAGGACATTTGTTGCAGGTTTTGCATGTAGAATTATTTATAATTTTCTCCTTTCTCCACTAATTCTTGTTTTACAACTTTCTAGGAGACTAACAATAGTGCAAAACTTTAACTTTCTTCTAAGCTTTTCACATTTGATCCAGTAAGCTTTACTTACTTTATTTTATGCATTTTAAAGGGTGAGTTTGTCAAAGATACAGAAAAGAAATTAAGCTGCCCTCTGGAGTCCACCTTAGACTTTCACAGTAGCAGCCAATATCAGACAAGGTAAAAATTCTTAGACTGAATTTGGAAAGTGCCCACTAACACATGCATTTGGTAGTACTAAAAGATTTAGACCTAGAAGATGAATTGAACGTGAGTAGTGCTATCTGTTGTCAGGAGAGGCCAGAGGTTCTGTTATGTAACTGTGCTCTGGCATTGCTCAACTAGATAATGAACTAAGTCATAAAGGACAAAATAAAGAAAGCCACATATCTCTGCATGGATTCAGACTCGCCATCAGCCAGCTTGTGGACCTGACAAACCATCTATCAGCAGGGATGCACCTGATGCCAGCTGCCAGAGAGGACACGAATCATCTTGCAGCAGCTCAAGCGTGGTGTAAACAAGCCAGGAAAACTATTACTGGAGGAGCGGTCCATAAGGACAATGAAAGGACAACAGTCATWAGGCAGTGCATTTGTGATTTAACCTGGTATGTTTATGAATACACTGAAATGTATATTCCTCTTTAGTTCTATTTATAGTTTAGTTATACTTTTAGCTTTAGTACTTTATTGATCATTTGATGTTGCTTAGCATTGTCGAGTATCTGTTTTATGTGTAGAATTTCTTATCTAATAAATTCTACTACTTGACAAATGATGATCTCTTGGATTCTGTGGAACCGATTCCAGAATATGAAAAAATCTCAGATGCCCTTCTACTGATGTGCCACACCTGCAAAATAGGATCTCATTCCGCAGTATGTCAAAATTTATTTTTAAATCCGAAGCCCAATTGATTTCACTTCAACTCAAGAATGGTTCTTATATTATTTTCAAATATTTCATTTAAAATGTGGTCGATCATCAATGGTTTTAATATAATTACTGCCTCTGATCCTTAGGTTAGRTTTTCCTGAAGAGAAGGATGAGAGGTGGATCTGATCAGTGTCTATAAATACCTAAAGAGAGAGAGTGAGAGGATGGGGTCAGCCTCTTTTCAGTGGTGGTCAGCGATAGGACTAGAGGAAATGGCCACAAACTGAAGCATTAAAAGTTCCACAGGAACTTAAGTAAAAAATTCTCGACAGTGAGGGTGACAGAGCCCTGGCACAGGCTGCCCAGAGAGGCTGTGGAGTCTCCTTCTCTGGAGATCTTGAAAACCTACTTGGACACAACCCTGTGGTGCTCTGGGTGACSCTGTGTGTGCTGGGAGGTTGGACTAGATGACCCCTAGAGGTCCCTTCTGACCTTAACCATTCCATGATGCCTATGAACCTTCAAACCTGACTGCTAGAAGAATTCCTCTGCTCCTTGTGGCAGTTTGCTAACCTACAGTTCCCTAAAGACACCCAAATTTGTCCCTATATCAGAATACTGAATATTGATGCTTACACATTCAAATAGAAATTTTTAGTGTCTCAGCTGTTTCTTTTCAATTTTGAAATGTCTTAAATGGACCTAATTTTCTGAAACTCATACTTTTTCTTTCAAGGCACAGCACATCAGAAAAAATAAAGTTGCTAGGTGCTTGGTTGCTGCATGGAAAACAGCCAATTTCCTAAAGTATTTGAAGCCTATATAAAGACGACAATCAGGCATCAGAGAAACAACCAAAGACAATTTAGGTATGCAGTTAGCAATTGTTTCCTTTCTTCAGTATCAGTTTTCCATAAAACTATTAATTCTCGGTACTCTCGGTTTCACAAGACAATGAAACACTTTTCAGAACTGGGATAGGAGAACAAAAAGGAAGATTAAAATAAAAATAAAGCTAATTCCCTTGAAGCTGCAAGATAAATAAAAAGTAACATTTTCAGGTATTTCCATTTTTGTATTATGTTAATTAAAACAAAAATTTTGGAAATTATTCAGAAAATAAATTGTATTGCTAGCGTCAGTTATTTTAGCTTCGTAATTGAGAAGGAAATGTTTTAAGTATTTTAGCTTAGTTCTGAATAGAGTATGTTTTTCCCTCACAAGTCTTAGAGCTTTTCATGGGATATGAAGCAGAATAAACATTATCTATTATTGGTGGAACTCAAAGTGCTTTTCCCTCAACATCCATTGACCTTGCAATGGGCTATATCCATTCAAACCTACCTGCTCCTGTATTAAAGCAATAGGAACTTCTATTTCCCTCCCTCTTCTCAGAAGGTTCAACAAACAACATTGAAGAAGCAATTCAGTTCTTCAGTTTAGCAGTAAATTTGTTGCAGCTAGTAGACTCTGTATGCTATTTTACTAGCTGTAAATTTACCCTACAGCCCACATTGATCTCAGATCCAGACACCGTTCAACAAGAGCTCCAGAGTATGACACCATTTCCTGCAAGTGAACTTAAGCATATGCTGCCTTGCTGGGTTGAAAACCCACAGTTAGATCCAAAGCACAAGTAATAGTAAAAATAGAGGTCATTGCTATCCATGAGCTCATGAATTCCTAGACTGACACATTAAAGAGCTCCTTTCAAAAATGGTCAATATTTTGATCTAAGCACTGACAATATCCACTTTCTAAAATTSCTTGGGAATGTTTGAGGGAAGACATTTTTTCTTTCTCCTGGTTGTCTTCTTTKATCTTGTCCTCTCTCCTTTCCTTTTTCCTACTGAGGACTGGTAGGGGAGAAGTCAGGAAGAAAGAAAATAATCAAGCAGTAAATTTCCAAAAGCCTGAATAAGTCTTTGGTGAGAGTTAGAAATACTTAATCATTTTAACAGGAACCATAAAGCAAAGAAGTCATTTCCAAATAATCTTATTTTACTTACTGTTTTACAAAATTATGCACCTTGAACTTTTGCTGTACAGTTGGAAAATTCTGTGGAATATTCACACAGCAAACACTTTGCTGACTGAACAAGCAATCAATAAGCAAGGTCAGTGGACACTGTGACAGTACCCATACTGACACATCTTGCTGCCTTTTCCAAAACCATGTAAGAGGAAACCCAATCCAGTCTTCTTTCAAGAGGAAAATCTTGTCTTTCATCAATAGCATGAGTTTCCTACAGAGCAAGATACTACACTTGGCATTCATGTAATTTAAAATAGAATATCTCTATCTCATGACAACAATTACCTTTTTCATGACAGTCTTTCACTGAAAGAGTTGCTCTGTGGTGACAATTTCACTTTGAAGAATCCATCTGGAAGAAGCACAAGCTTGCGCACAACCCTAGGAACACTGGAATGAAATTAAGACTAGACATATTCAGGCCCCAAAGGAATTCTTCGGGGATTGAAAATTATGTAGGTCTTCACATCACAGATGAGTAGTTTTACTTTCATCTCATCAGCAAGTTTCTCTTCAGAACTTCTTAYGGCTTCCTCAGACAGCTGGGTCAAATCGTTCTTTTACTAAAATGATATATTACATGTCAGTCTAAATATCCTATTACGAGCTTCTGTTGGAAGAATTTCCAGCAGTATCTGCAGATTCTTCCATCTTCCCAAAGTCATTAATTGCTCATGACTTCCAGTTCTCAAAGTTCCCTAGAAAGTGTAATATCAGCACATCTTGACCCCAAACTTCAATGTCATTGTAAGACAAGAAGTAAGATGATTGTTTATCATCATTTGAGTAACCTCAGAGAATGAATTAGGATCTGAATTTCTTATACTTGTTAYCTCATCTGCTATCCTGGCATACAAAACCAAAATGTTTACTACAGTACTTAAAAAATAAAACTGCAAAGTAAAACAGAAAAGCTGTTTCAGCATGCAATCATAATAAAAAGTTTAAATACCTCAAACACAAAATGTCTGCTACTAAATATCAGTTAATTCGTTCAGTTAAAAAAAAATCATATATATTATACAAAAAATGAACTGATAACAGGTAAACTAAGCAATGTCATCTCTATGTTTTGTACGAAAAATCCCCCCAAACTATTCTAATGCATAACAGGCCCACTTTAAAATGCTTGACTTTTAGCCAAAGAAGATGAGTTTGAAAACTCCTTAAACTGAGGTGCTATCTACTGCCTCATACGTCTTTTATCATCTCCTTTTCTTGTTAAAGCATCTCTTAAAATAATCATAGCATAATGAACATAAAAAAAAAATTCTATCCACAAATGATTTATTGACAGTACTACGGACAAATGTGATTCTTGGGGAAAGTAAGTCTTTTTCTTGGCTACTATATCTGGTTACTTAAACCATGATTAATTAGAGAAGTCACATTACCAACTAATATATACCTCTCTCAAAATATATGTCTTCTGAAGAAGAAAATATGGTGAACAGTTTGTAAACCTTGACAAKTGTAAATCTGTTTATAATAAAAGTTGCTTTCAGATGGATAATGTCCTGCCTGTGTATATAGGTCCCTGAGCATTCCAAATATCCAAATTTGTGATACAGATTTAAAAATGGCTATATCCTAAGTAACTGCAATTCATATTTAATAAAACAAGCCTGATTATACATCTCCCTCACAGTATTTAGTTAAGACAGGAAAAGGGGGAGGATGGGAACTTATACATAAAGTCACCACTTAAACTAACAACATGCTTTAGAGGTAATGTTGAGASGTTTCTGTAAAAATAAATTTGTTTCGGCCAGGCAATCCTGAAGTTTTCACACTTAATAATTTTGTCTTTTTGCCATGAATCGTAAAAGACATGCTACACTGATAGCAGCTAATGGGGCTTTCATAAACTTCATAGTAAAACCATATTCACACAGTATACTTTCTGTATGAAGAAACAATTTTCTGATAAAATTAGTTTATAAAGAGTCTTGAGCACAAAGAACACAATATTAAATGCATATCACAGCATTTTACAAGATTAAAGATATTTCTAAAATGAACATTTTTTTCCCCAGAGTAGCACTGTCCAAAAAAAACTCCAATTCATTTTGCTACTTTTGATCACAGAATTCTGGATACGTGACACTTAGAAAGAGACAGTGAGATATGTGAGGCATCTCATCACTAGGTTGTGTTTACAAATAGCTAAAGGGCATGATTTAGAGGTCAAATAAATGAGTTATGTGAAGGCTTTCATATATAAGGGAATGTGATGAATATAAGCACTTATTGCTTCTTTAAGGTCTGAAAACACCCGTGTAGCAAATTGGAAGAAGATTGGCCAGTTGGCAGACTTGCAGCAAAGATCCATTTGGAAGTTGAAACCAGCAACAGTGTATGGCTAGAAACAAAGTGCAATGAAGTTCTGAAAGGAACAACCATGGAGAAACACTTTCTCTCGAGAGTATGAGTTTATTGGCATCCCAATAGAGCACGGTGCATACGTATAACCTCTACCAAGAAAYCAAAGCAATTTGGACAACATTTGTAGGATTATGTTTTCTTGCAGCGTGAAACCTACTCAAAATGCTTTAAATTCACAGTTTAATATCTATATCAGAATTCTTTTGATAAGCAAGTCCCAGACAGCCTCCCTTTCTTTGGAAATACTGAGCCAATACCATCAGCAATTCATTGGAGTAGCATTTACTGCCATACAGATATCAAAATATAGTCAGAAAAAGAGATGTGAATAAGAGATCTCCTGATCATCACAAGCTAATCAGTGGCAAAGCCAAAAATGTACATTAACAAAGTCTTTCTAGAACTCCCTGTGCTTTCTCTGACTTGGAAAAAAAACCTCAACCTCCGTCCTTTGCTCCTGAAGTATTTTGAAAGTTTTCTGACTGGCTTTGATGTAGTTTTACAAGTRCTGACAGTTACTATCTATCCAACTGAAGAAGTACTTGAAAATGCAAAAGATAACTTCTTCTATAACATTTCTCCAAAGATGTCACTGCAAGGTGCCTGGAGACCAGCAGCAAATTCATACTCTCATACAAACCCCTGTGCTTGACCAAAGAATCTGGAGCCTCTCACAGCATAATCTGGATACAGAGCAGAAAAGTGAGCAGTGTTCAAGGTTTCAAAAGAAAAATTACAACGCTAAAAATATGAGGTTGGGAAGGGTGCATTTTGTGGCATTTTTACCCAGAAGACTTCAGAGCAAATGGCTTTAAAAGATTAGGAAAACTAATAGAATACAATACGTATGGAGATTTCTTCCTGCTTGTCAGTTGAGACAATATTGTCTCTCTAGAATTAAATCCTAATAATACATAAATACACAAAGCATATTAACAGGTATCTAATTACTGCTGGTACAGAAAATTGCCTTTTGCAGAGAAGAGGCAAACATTCAAAAGCTGAATAGTATGGTTATTAATTTAGTGATCTTAAAGACAAAAAAAAAAAAGCAGGATTGAAAGTTACAAGACGCACTCATGCAGATTTAGTCTCTTTTTTACCCCAAGTGGCACAATATGCCACTTGGGGTAAAATGTGCCAAAATGTGCCATCTGCAAATGTGCTAAGTGGCACATTTGCAGATGACACCAAGCTGCTTGCAGATGACACCAAGCTGGGTGGAGTGGCCGACACTCCGGAGGGCTGTGCTGCCATCCAGAGGGACCTGGACAGGCTGGAGAGTTGGGCAGAGAGGAACCTCATGAGGTTCAGTAAGGACAAGTGCAGGGTCCTGCACCTGGGGAGGAAGAACCCCAGGCATCAGTACAGATTAGGGGTTGACCTGCTGGAAAGCACCTCCACGGAGAGGGACCTGGGAGTCCTGGTTGACAGCAAATTAACCATGAGTCAGCAGTGTGCCCTCGTGGCCAAGAAGGCCAATGGGATCCTGGCCTGCATCAGGAGGAGTGTTGCCAGCAGGTCAAGGGAGGTGATTCTGCCCCTCTCCTCAGCTCTGGTGAGGCCGCACCTGGARTACTGTGTTCAGTTCTGGGCACCCCAGTATAGGAGGGACGTGGAGCTTCTGGAGAGGGTCCAGAGAAGGGCAACCAGGATGATTAAGGGAATGGAACATCTCTCGTATGAAGAGAGGCTGAGTGAGCTGGGCCTGTTTTCTCTGGAGAAGAGACGGCTCAGAGGGGATATGATTAATATGTATAAGTTCAGGAAGGGAGAATGCAGGGAGGAAGGGGACAAGCTGTTTTCACTGGTGGCCAGAGATAGGACGAGGGGTAATGTCCATAAGCTGGAGCACAGGAAGTTCCGTCGCCAGGTGAGGAGGAACTTCTTTACTGTTAGGGTGACAGAGCAGTGGAACAGGCTGCCCAGGGAGGTTGTGGAGTCTCCTACTCTGGAGGTCTTCAAAACCCGCCTGGATGCCACCCTGTGCCACATGCTGTAGGTGTGCCTGCTTGAGCAGGAAGGGATCTCTAGAGGTCCCTTCCAACCTTAAATATTCTGTGAATCTGTGAATCTGTGAATCTGTGAATAGTGAAATTATATGTGACCATATGAGAAAAATTCATTCTGTAAGGTTTTGACCTCTTCTGGGGAATATATTGGACAGCCTCCAATGACTGCAAGTTCCCAGCTTCACCGTCATTTTCCTCTCAGTACAAGAACACATATAACAATAAATYGTTAAGCACACGCAGAGTTTTAAAGCAGAATGATTAGAGGGGACAGAGAACAGCCCCTGCCTGAGCAGATAGGTTCGATTATGGGTGCTGAGATACAGCAAGAGAGGCCAAAAGGGTTGTCATGAAGAATCAGAGGGGTAAATAGAGGCTATTTACCAAATCTTAGGTGGCAGTCTTCTAAGAAGACATGAAAAAAAAAATGAATGAGCTTCCTATTGTCTGCAGACAATGCCAACAAGGTATTTTCCTCATCATTGGCACTTGCATCTTTTATAAAACAAAAACTGTATATGCAGGTTCACWGGACTTTTGGATTCACCTGTTCAGCTCTGGACCCACCTACTGATTCCACTCTCAAGGTAAGTATCTTTAGCTCCCCCTGGCATATGACAGAGAAATTATAGACAAGAAATTATAGAAACTGTTACTGTTGGACAACATCTGTTAAATCTGGTTGATTTGCATTACAGAAATTAAGAGTGCCTTACACCTCACTATGCTGAGGTCTTGAGATCCCAGAGGGGGGAAAAAAAAAATCAAGCATATGAAGTAGTTTTTCATTTTAAGCAGTGAAATTCTTCAGGAACAGATGTCAGAAAACAGACATTGGGTGACACCATTTTTCCTAGAAACTTTGTCATTTCTTCTTTGTTTCAGAGAAGGCAAATTATATCGATCATGATATTGAGTGATTGATCTTTATAATCTGCTCTAGTCTTGAAGCCTATATAGTTATAAAAAGTTTTAAGACACTAACATGAAGCTAGCAAGAACACAGAGAAAATGGAGGAGACATTCCTTAAAAGAAAATAAATGATTTATTTTAAAGTCTTTATTTCTCAAAGATTACTCAATGATATCCTGTAAGAGTATCATTTGATTTTAAATTCCTCCCTAACTTTATAACAACAACAACAAAAAAGCAAAACATATAATAGTATTTATTTTTCATTTCTTTGCTCATCTGTTGTTGCCTGTTCTTTCCTCTCTGTGGGAAAAGGAGACAGAAAACTTGGACCTCAAGAGAAATAAACTTTTTTTTTTTTTTTTTTTTTTTTTTACAATCTACTCTTGGCAAGCCTTTCTATAAATCAAGAAAAGCCTGAGACTGTTTAGTAGCTTACTGAAAAGGCTGAGAAACCTCTGAGGTTTCACAAAATGTACCAAGGTAAGGCAGAGCTGAAGATTAAGAAGTGTTCTTTTGCTTTTTATTTTTTTTCTAAATAGACTATTTTGTGTTTGAATTTAATATTCTCAGGAAGTTAGACAGTTCTTCTAGTGACAAGAGTTTTATGGTGGGACTCTCTCACTAAACTCTGCTATCTAAAGGAAAAAAAACAGATAAAGATAAAGACATATTCTCAATGGATATCAAGGGGGGAATGGATTAACTCATGACTGGAAATGCTTGTACTTAGGGAAAAGATGCCAAAATTACACAGTAGTATAGCTTCTTCTATCTAACTTCTAACTAAGTTGAGCAGGCAATATATCATCCTGTCCAATAACAAAGGTATTACTCAATCACAAAATGTGTTCAGACCTATACACAGGAGAAAGAATGGGTATGCTGCTACCACCCTTATTTACAAACTGTGAAAGAATTATGTGATATAAATTCCAGTTCTGGTTGCTACTCGGTAATTAGGGATGCCTACGCATTTCACAGGAGAGAGAAAAAAAAACACAACAAAAGAAGTCTTTTCATATGGACAGTCAGTGCACATCCTAGAAGAGTAGCAGAAAGGTATTGTTCTCAACTGACTGAGATGGAACGGGGTAGAAAAAGGAAATAGAGAGGATTAAGAGGAGTTTGCAGAGTCTGAGCAAGCAGTAAGCGTGTTGCCCACTCTGCCATTAGGGTGTTAATGATCACAGCTTGGATTTCATTGAAGGATCCCCTGTTAATGTGTCCTTTACAGTTCTGCAGGTTTAAATACAGGTCATTCCCAGAAGAATAAAGTACCCAAATACACACTAGAGAAATTTCAGTTATGTATCTTTTTATCCAGTATAGCTTTTCCTTGCACCCTCTTGCATGTTCAGCAATAGTAACAAAATCCACAAATAAGGACAAAAGAATCAATTTGGAGAACGGAAATAATGACCCTAACAGCTTTTAGAAATAAATATTACTCAGAACATCTCAACTCATCTATCTCAGATGTTTAATGTTAAAACTACAGTTTAAGTAATATTGAGTCGGATATTGGAAAGCCATGCCAATCTGCAAAAGAAAATTAAAAAATAAATCTAAAGCAATTTTAGAGGCTTTGGATTCCAAGATTAGAAGTAAGCCCAGATATATATGGAGGAAAAACAGAAGGATTATTTCTCAATAAAAATCAATCCCTGCCAAAACTTATGGCCACATTTTCTACATTTTTTTTCCTCTGACTATTTAACCTTTTCAGTTGAGAACCAACCAGAAATGCAAAGGAAGCTTCTTTCAAGACTATTAAAAAAAAAAAAAAAAAAAAAAAACCTACACACACGAATGTGGTTTCTTTTCAACTCAAAACCTCACAATTAAATAAAAAGATTTCTGAAAAGATTTAGAAACAATATGAAATAACAGTTTTACATAGCACTGAAATTATGCTTTGTGAAGTCAATTCTTTCAGCACTTGAGTCTTTTCAGSATCAAGGTCACAGTCACTTCCTTAACAATAAAAATAAAAGCCACTCTATCAAGTGGCAAGTTGAGGTAATGTTTCTTAAGTGCATGATTATTTTGCTCATACTTTGGGAGCACATTATTTGCAACACAAGGTTTCTCTCCTTTCTTCCTTTCCTCTAGGGATAAGACAATTGCTTAAAAATAAATTTCACAGTGCAGGAACACAAGTCTCATTTTTAGAGACTTGTGCCTGATTGAAGCCCCCACCCCACCTTTGTGCTTTGCAACTGCAGGTTAGAGAAAACAGCACAAATGGTGATTGTGGGGAATTCTGCAGGACAGTGTTGGACTCGAACCACACCTTACCACCTGCTTCAAAACAAAATGTAGGGAAGACATCCTGAGGCACACTCTTTAAAGATTTCGTCAAATCTTTAAAGCRACAAAGGACAGATGATGTATCCTTACTGTGGTATATTGCATTATCCACCTAGATTTCTCCCATGAATATCCACCTTTGCACATTTTCTTCTCTTTGCCAAATATATCCACAACAGTTCACCACAGATGATCCTCAACTAATTAATAACAGAAATTCAATGACTTATCACTCATAAAAATGTTAATTAAAATTAGAATAACACAAGGTGTTTGCATGTCTATGTATTTGAATCAGTTGCATTGGAAGGTGCTAATTAACCCCAGTTATTAAAATACATTGAATAAGGTTTTCCATATGTTTAGCTTGACCTTTTTGGTCACACAGGAAGGCAGAAGTTCAGTGGTCAGCTTGATAGCAGTTGTTAAGGTGCAGCTGTCAAAATCTACTTTCTATGCCATTTCTAAAAATTCAGTGTGAATTCTTTGCAAGAGGGTGCCAGAGCCCTGGCACAGGCTGCCCAGGGAGGTTGTGGAGTCTCCTCTGGAGATCTTCCAGACCCACCTGGATGCCGCCCTGTGCCACATGGTCTAGGTGTCCCTGCTGGAGCAGGGGGGTTGGACTAGATCATCTCTAGGGGTCCCTTCCAACCTTGAACATTCTGTAAATCTGTGAAAATAGGACTGGGAGTGAGGACACAGGATAACTTCTGGCTTAAACATGGAAGATCAACATTTAACTTGCAAGCTGGTACCGCAATTTATAATGCCTTTTGATAGCTCTTCTACACTAYCCTGGTGTTACCTGACCCAGCTACAATGGAAATTTCTCAAAAGGCTTTCCGAATATTTAACAAGGAAAGATTTTTGCACTATTATTGCAAATAATAGTATTATTTGTGCAAATATTATTAATACTAAACTATTATTAAAAAAAAAAATCTGCAGTGGCATATGGAGTAAGAAGGATGACTCGAATATATTAATGCTATAAAATATGCCAGGGAGTTGTATCAACAGGTTGCAAGTTGCCAACTGCTTGCAGATATTGCCAGGGCCTCACTCTATCAGTGACTGCCTGTCCTGACTGCTTAGGTTGCTGGCTGTCTTTCATTAAAAAGCAAGATATCTCCAAAAAGATCATGTTTTCTGTAAAATGGTCTTTTAGTTTTGATATATTTGGTAGGATTTTGTTGAGTATTTTGAGGATTGTTGTTATCTTTTATTTAAGGCAGGATGGAAATATGCAGAATCACAGAAATTGCTCCTACTTGCTATTAAAAAAAAATCTTTGAAACTGGAAACAAAATATAAAACATCAAAAAATTCTTAAGTAATTGTGGGGCTTCTCTGCAGAATGTTTTGTTACCTTAACAGAGATTATCACAGCACTCATATTTTATGGAATCAAATTCACTTAGCTAATGTTAACCTAATTACTCATTCCCCAAATTCACTATTTAATTTTCGATGGGAGGCTGTTCCACCATAATCTCCATTCCCAATCACTCTCCAATAATCTCTCTGCCAAAACTATGGAAATACAGTTTTATTTTTCTAGAAAAACAAGGAGAGGAAAATGAAAACACAGTCTCCATTTAAACCTCATTCCATCAAATATAATTTACTAAAAAGGTAATACCAACATAGGGAAGCATATGCTTAAAAAACTACTAAACGTTAAGGCTGCACTTTCAGGATCATTTTAAGTGTCTCAAGACAATTGGGAAAATCATGCTGCTATATTTTCCCCCATTTTTCCTTCTCTATCTCTCTCTGCTTTATCCAGTGATAACTCAGGTAAAAGAACGGAGCTGAAGAAAACCCAACATCTTTTTATCTTTTTTATCAAACTACACCTTATATTCCCTGATCTAACTCACTATCCAACCTCAGAAATATCAGCATTAGGAGAACCAAAGCAATAGAAATATTAGAACTACCTTTCTGGACCCTGATGAAACTTAGATTTACTTAAAGTAATAAGGAGTCTTGAAATATCTTKGAAATATTGGTGGTTTTTCTCCATCTGAATTAGTTTAAAACTCTTTAGTGTATATTTACGAAGACTACTGCAAACCATGCACTGAAGACATATGTTAAGAGATTATGACCAAACCTATTTTAATTAATTCATATAACCAAAATATAATTTAACATATGATGAGTCTATTTTACCTACTTTATAATCATAGAGCTATAAATAGAAGCAGCGGAAAGGAATATAAAAAAATGCTGTAGAAAAATTTTAGACAATGAGATATCCATCTAAGTAAATGTTCATATATAGAATCCACAATTCTTTCACTCAGGTGCTTCAGGGGAAAAAAATGGTTGATAAACCATCGATCATAAGCTACCAATAGATTCATTAGTTGAATTTGGAAGTGCTAATGAACCTTTTCATCTTTTCAGTTTTTGATTCCACAAAGAGCAGAAAGGGAATTGTTCACACTAAATCAAATTAATCAAATTTGACAAGATTTTTWTTTCCTTCTTAAGAAAATTTTCCCAGGAAAGAAATGGAAAACACAAATGCTCAAATAGGGAAATATTATCTCTGATTTAGCAGAAAAAAAAAAAAAAGTACAAATTGAACACAATTATAAATATAATCTTACTATAGGATAACTCACTAACATAAGACCTAGAATGAAAGCTCTCCTTAGAAGAATTCAAAAGAGAAATTCACTTGAACTTCTTTCAGAAAGAGGGAGTTAATATAAAGTTCTTAATATCAATCTAACTTTGGCAGAAGTCAAATACTTTTCATTTTTTGACACATTTATGTCAAAAGAAAGTAACTTATTTTTGCTACTGGTTGGGCCATTTTTTCAAAATCCAACTACCTTTTCATTTTTCTTCATTCTTGGGACATCATTTCTATAGTTGTCAGGCCAAGATAAGGCTAAATGGAAAGAATGAGGTTACTGGAGTAGAAAATACACTTTTAAAAATAGTAGAAACATATAAAAATTAAGGTTCAATATTTAGATGCTCACAGGATGTTAAGTAACTCCAAAGAGGCTGTGAAAGACAAAAAGTCTTCAAGGAAAACACTTAGGGGTTTTGATTGAAGTCCTTACTAAAACAAATCAATGATTAAAAGAATAACACAAGCTAAGAATGAATCAAAACCGATGGGTATTTTCTTGACTTGTCAGGACTGGATTTAGTACTCAATAAATCTTCCTGCCTCTTGAGATCATCAAGCCATTGTTGACCAAGAGACCTATGTGTAGAAAGAAATGGAGTAATTTGTTCTTTCTTTCACTCACTTCTTCAAATAGACCTACCAGTACCATCATTAAAAAGTTAATATTTGCCAGTGGATAATACTCCATTAGCACAGCTATAGCCAATTCTGGAAATAGAGACACAGTGGGATTTGATCCTAACAACTGACATGTACCACTGGAATCTCCTGTAGGTAAATTATTACTAGACACAGTCATTAAATGTCTATTTATTGAATGCGCAGTAAGACTAAATTAAAACTATGCCATATGCTAAGTCAGTTCTTTGGTAGCACTGGATAAGGACAGGATTAATGGAAACTTTTTCAGCTTACATCAGTCTCCACTTTATAAGCTTCCACAAGCTGTTACTCAGAACATATTTAAACCAGGGAAAATTTATATTAAAAAAAAATTGTTTATTATTATTAACTGTATTGCTTTTACAAAAAGTTGAGAAGTAAGCAAATATAATTAGCTACTAATTCTTAGAATTATGAACACTTGTAACTGATGTAAGCAGATAAAATTCTTTTGACATCTTGAATATTCCCATATCCATTGACAGTTTTCCTTTGAATGAATCTAACATGAAGTTTCTTATCTTGGACACCTCTAGAAAATAGAGGATCCAAAGCATTATAATTTAAAAAGAAAGTGATAAGAACCCAAAGATAATTCTGTAAAGGACAATTATCAGAAATAACGTTGTTTCATACTAAAAACATTTTAAATAATTTGACTCAATGTTAAAAACTTCTTTTAGTTTCTGGTTTATTTTAGTAAAAGTTTTTAAGTGCTATGCTCCCTTCTGGTACTGCAATCCCACTCTGAAAACGTGATACTAAAAGGAAAGCATAAAGTTAGTATATTCAGCACTCAGAGCTGTGAAGCAGTCAATTTACAAAAGTAATATCACATAGCAGGACACTCTTCTTGGCTTATTACAGGAAGTAGCAAAGGTGAAATCCTGTGTTTTAGAGACACAGCAATACTTTACTGATAAGTTTTTTATGAGAGAAGCAAAAGAGGAACTTCAATAAAAGGTTGTTAGATGTCAAGAAGCACTGACTACATGAGTCCCATCAGCACACAGTGGTTTGCACTTTTTTTTTTTCCCTTAACAAGGGAGAGTACAGGAATCTGATTTGCTCCTTTGTGATGGGGGCTTGTAGATGAAGCCAGAATAACACAAATGAAATTTTGCTGGCAACCAACAGGTAACACATACAGATACAAGTTATGACCAATTCGCCTTTGTCATCTACAAATAGGTAGTTCTGCATTTATCTAACGAAAATGCACGGCTAGAACCACATCCAAAAGCATATGCATAACATGCTGTGAGGAAATCATTTGCCTGTATATGTGTGCCCTTATCTCCAAAATGTTCTCATCTGTGACCCCAGTACAATGAAAGTACTGCTGCAGTAATAACTACTAAAACAAGTTCAGTCCCTTCAGGCTGCTTACAGGCCACTCTCACATTGAGAAAGCTTGACTATGACTCCTCTAAAGTAATCAAAAGTACGAAAGRATTCTTTGAAATCTGGTATACAAAAGGAGGATAATAAATGCTCCATCAAATTTGAAAATGGAAATGCTAAACTAAATAAGTTTAGCAGAAGAAGAAATAAGCCTCCAAGTTCCTCCACACCTAAAGGAAAAGGTAGCTTCCCTCAATACTCTTTTAATGCAGAGACATGAATACAAGAAAGATTAAAGATTCACTATCCCAAGGACAGGGTCCAAATTTCCTTATTTTTAGCTTTTATTTGAAGAGAACTGGGGCACAAAATAACACATAGAATCATTCCACCTGACTAGAACATGAGCTATAGCGGCTATACTTAAAAAGTACAATATATYATTCTGGGAATACAAATATGCTTCAGGTAGCTTCCCATCTTCCCTAAAAGCAAGATCCCTCAAAGGACTCTTGAAGAATCCAATGCACTATAGGCAACCTCACTCAGCTTATCTCACAGAAAACATAGTTTGCAGAGAAAGCTAACCCACAAAAGAAAAGACATATCTCAACATCCCACCACAAACTGAAAGAGTATAATCCTTGATATGGTTAACATTATGGAGGTTAACATTTTACAAAGGTTCAAACAGCCACCCATGAAGGGCTATGAAGTGCAAAGACATCAATTCATATTCAAGGAATCTGAGTCACAAGTTCTTGAAGGATGAAACAAATATTCTGGGAAAATAACCATATACACTTTTTCTATAAAACTCTTTTCTAGATGTTTACTTCTGGTCACAGTCATCGGGCTAGAAAGACCTTTGAGCTAACTCAATACATATACTCTTATTACTGACACTTAACTGCAACCACTATAATAAATAACCACATTACTTCATAGAAACTATTTCAGGTTACTGGCAAATCAAATTATAAAAGAAAAACTCAGATTTTCTGCAGAAAACAGAAGGGGGAAAGTACTTGCATTTTAAATTAAAAAACACTGCAAACTAATCTTTCTAGACATTAAGATGATAAAACATTTTAGTTAAAGCCACAATTCATCAGAACTTGGATCAAGGCAAGAACTTGGATCAAGTTGGAGGCACAAGCCTACAGATCCCCTAAAGTTCAATGCAGTAACGCATTTGGAAGGGAATCACCCCAAACAATAGTACAGGGTGCTGACCAGACAGGCAGCGGTTCTGAGGAGGAGAAGGAAAAAAAAAAAAAAAAAAAGAGCTTTGGTGGATAACAAAACAGCTTCACTTTGCAGCCATGAAGACTAACTGCATGTTGGACTGTATTAGCAAAAACACAGCCAGATAGCCAAAAGGAAACATGCATTTCCTAATTCTTCAAATAAATCCATTTGTCCTCAGTTATCACCAGGTTGTTTTAGAACTAACTTACTTCTGCAAATCTTTTCATGCTTTAATGAAAGCTACAAAAAGGAACCTTTTCTTAATGGTAAACCAAAAGATAATTTTAACATCTTGTACAGATTCCAGACAAAACATAAGATGCTAACGCTTCAATATTTATACATATTTACCAGGCCTTGCACTATCTTTAACAAATCTAATGCCTTCAGTGTTTTTTTCAAAACAAGATTCTCATCATCTCTATATTCATTTTCTCTGTCCAGACACTAGAGTTTTGTCAGTGATGAAATTGACAAAAAAATTAATGTTGCCTCATCATAAGAAAAAAAAAATGGCATTTTTCAACATGCTGTTTTCTCCTCTTCTTCCCTACTATCGCCTTGCAACTAAAGTAACTAAAACTAAATTCCCCACTAAAGAGTTAGAGATTTGGTGGGCTTTTTTTGCTACTTGTGTATTGATTTATTATGCCACAGATGTTAATGACTGCATTTTTCTGAGCTGAATTTCATTTATTTCCTGACCATATTTTAGATCTCTCAAGACTCCCATTAGTTCTATCCCAGTGTTTGTCTTGGCATTCTCTACTTAATATAATCTTCAAATTTAATTTACTTCATGCCATTTTCTAAGTCATTAGTAGGTAGCTTAAAAAAATAGCAGTAACTCCTCACATAAATGAAACTACTTACCTTTATTTTTTTAATATATTTGCAACATTATTTTAGGTGATATTGTAGTACTGGTTTGTGCAGCCCATAACTATGGGCACCATGTAAATGATTAGAGTCAAGCCCTTTTCTCAGAGTTTGCATTTAACTAATTAATGCTCTATTAAAGTTAAGCAACTTAATCTGGGATCTTCTTTGAGGACTTAAATGACTGTGTGAGATAGAGTTCAGGGTCCTGTGAGGTGGCTGTAGAGCAAAAGGTATGATCACAAAACTGGACTTCAGAAGTGCAAACTTTGGCCTCTTCAGGGATATCCTTGGAAGAATCCCACACAATAGGACCTTAGAAAGAAGAGGAGTCCAAGAGAGATGGTTAATATTGAAGGATCATTCCTCCCAGCTCAAGTACAGTGGTACAAAATCTAGTTTGAGGCCTGTAGCTAGCACTGGCCCTCCAGAGGTCATTCCTGAGTCCAGCATTGTTCAACTTACCAGTGATCTGGACAAAGGGACAGAGTGTACCTTCAGCAAGTTTGCTGCTGATACCGARCTGGCAGGAGTGGCTGATACACCAGAAGGCTGTGTTGCCATCCTGAGGGACCTAGGCAAGCTTGAGAGGAACCTCATGTTGTTCAATCAAAGCAAGGTCAAGGAAGCGGATCTTCCCCCTCTATTCAGCCCTGGTGAGTTTTTATCTGGAGCATGTTGTCTAGGTCTGGGCTCCCCAACATGAGAGAGACATAGCTACTGGTGAAAGTTCAGTGAAGGGCTACTAAAATGATGAAGGTACATCATTCATACGAGGAAAGGCTGAGAGAGCTGGGCCTGTTCAGCCTGAGGAACAGAAGATTGAGCAGGGATCTTATCAATGCATATAAATATTTGAAAGGATGAGGCCAGACTCTTTTCAGTGATGTCCAGTGAGAAGACGATAGGTAATGGGCATAAACTGAGACATAGGCAGTTCCTTCTGAATATSAATTAAAATTTGCTTAATTGTGATAGTAACAGAGCACTGGAACTGTAGGTTACTCAGTGAGATTGTGCAGTCCCCACACCGATGCCCTAAGAAGCTCCAGAAACATGCCCCAAGCAACTCTGCTTGAACATTGTGCTGAACTAGTTGAACTAGATGATCTCTAGAGATCCCTTTCATCATCAGCCACTGCACGATCTTGTGTAAAAGGTCCCCACAGTAGGTTTCCATGTTAAATGTTGTTTGCCTGAAAGACATAGCTTGTTTCAGAGTTTTCCACAGGTATTTTGCAATAAAATCCCTTCACTTGGGATCAGAACTGTTTCCTAAAGTCTCCTTCCTGGCTCGCTAGAAGACTCTATCCTCTCCTCCGTCCTCACACTCCACATGACTAACCTAAACATTAACCTTTAAAATCATTTGAACATCAGTCAGACTGAGTCTGTTTCCCTGAATGGGCTACCACTTCTGTGACAGGAATCACACCATCTTAAATGGGCATAAAAGAAACAGAGAAATTTAGTTCAGACCTGTATCATTTTATCTGGCATCTCAAGTTGCCCTAGATTAAGTCCAACAAGATATAGTACAAAATGACTGAAGCGCTCCATAGCAAACTGCAACATATATCATAATGCTGAAAATCATTCTTTACAAAAAAAAAAAATGTTTTGGGAGATATAAATGACCTTCTATCTGTAAAGGTTTCGAGTTTGTTACCTACTGCTGTTTTCTAAATGTGATAAATAGCTTGTTATGCATAGGATAGAGATATAATTTCACTTCCCACGGCAAAATGCAGGCATTCTTATCCTTCTAGCATATATCTGGCCTCCACACATTGCTGTTTTCAATATCCACTAAATCCTAAGAGGTCTGAGCTAAAAGCAAGCTAGGTAAACAAGCAGATACAATTCTTTCCCAAATGGACAATCAGGGAAATTACTGCAAAGTATCTTCAGTTTCAGTGATTTGTTGTATGCTAACAATTTTTTAATTCCCTCTCTATCACCTCCATGCTACCAATACCATATTATGGTCTTTCATTTGGATCAATTAGAGAAATTCAACAGCATCAARCTATTAATAAGGAGCAGAGCAGAAGGATATCTACCTAAAGCCTAAAGAAAAAAACAAGAATTTGCTTTTTTATTTWTTTTTTTTTAAATAAATAATGAGCCATGCTCATAGCAAAGAAACCTGTTAAAAATGCAGGGTAAAAAAACTGATTATTCGATTCATAAAGTTCTTCACCACAAAAATAACCGTTAGTTTTCTGTTTAAATAGCAAGTCCCAGAATTGAAACCAAAACAAACAGGAGATAAGCAAATTATATCCTTCTAAATGTTTTCAGAAGCTGTAAAGTTGACTTGATTTAATTAGTRCAGTGAAGTATCAAAGAGGAGGAAGGTGGTGGTAAATTATTTTTAATGTTACCAGAAAAAATCTTCCAAATTAAAATAGCTGATCTCTATTTACAAATCAGAATTTTACATCAAGGATCAAGACAAACACAGAAAATGCCTAAAAATAGGCTTAGCCAAAAWTTTTCTGTACAAATCCAAACATATTGTGCTCCCTCTCACCCCAGACGTCTACAGGACACCAATAGACCTGATAGTGCCTTTGCTTGGAAGCACTGCCACCTTGGCAGAAGGGCACACCTCTGTACCTACATCCCAGGCACTGTCATGGAGAACTCATCAAGACAGCACTGCAAAATGACCTGCCCATCTGCAAACGAGGTAAGAGAGTGCTCAAGAAACACCAAGAGCTTTGGGCTTAGCAGTATCAGCCACATTCGCTCCCAGAGGAAGAAGTCCCTTTTCCCCAACATGTTGAAAWCTAAGCAGCTAATCATGGCGCAAGTTCTATGCCTGGCTCAGCCTGGGAGAGATTTTAAGTCACACATTTCATTTACAAGATAAAGCCATAACAATTAGACTTGCATTGATTAAAAAAAAAAAACATTTATCAAAGGAATTTGAAAGATAACTAATTTGGATGAAAACAAACAAAATAAGTAGCCCTTCTCCCACACTGCTCAATTACACATATCAAGGCAATGCAGGAAAAACTCACAAGAAGAAGAGATGGTTTACAGGGACAAGTTGTCACCTACGTACATAATAAAAATCAGTACTATTATAAGTCATACAGTTAATGTAAACCACAGCACTGGTAGCTAGAAAGGCCAGTGTGCTATATGTAAGCTCTTCTTTTCATGTCTCATTAAAACCCGTTCAGGCAGCTTCTGTTGTTTGTATTTTAGAGATTATGGCTTCCATTGCTCCCTTTAGTTTGAAARGCTAGGAGAGTCTTTCCAAATATAATACTTTTTTCATCAACGKCAGCTTTATGGGATTAAATCAGACATTCAAAATTGTGAAAGTTAAAAGCACSGAGTATAAGACCATACTTCTGATTCAGGGTTTCATTTTGTGTTTTCGCTTTGATAAAGCTAGATGCCATTCGCAACACTCACATTCAGAATTTCTTCAGTATACCAAGAAGAAATATGTAAGGAATGCCCTGAGCTGGGATTTTCTTTGACCCATTTGCTAGGGTGGCCTTGATGACTGTGTGCAACTGAAGAGTGACATGCCTCGTGTTTTAGAAAAAAGACTCTTAAATCACAATCACATACAATATTTTTCATCGAATTTTGGCAGTTTATATGTATACATGTCATACACAGCATCATAAATTGGATTTTTAAACAATAGTGAAATGAATTATTCCTGAACTCAGCATAAGAAAAAATAGTCTATTCTTGACATTCCTTCCCACAATTCATTAAGTCACAGCATTTTTGCATATTCATCCTTTTTTCTTTAGTTTTTACAGCTTTATTTTTCTAAAGTTAATCTTGAATACTACTGTTATTAAACAAGATTTGTTGGTTAGATAATTTGCTAGTGCAAACTATTGCATAAAAACTCAAGGGAATTATTCTTAATACAGAGTACAAAATAAAAAAAAAAAAAAAAAACTGAGGGAGTGAACCTATTATTATTGGGATGAATAACCCAATAGGCTCAGACATACATCAACAGTGGGAGGAAGACTAGGGAAAATGTCAGTCCACTGCTGAATGGGGAAGGTGCTTTGGTGACAGAGGATGCAGAGAAGGCAGAGTTACTAAAAGCCTTCTTTGCTTCTGTCTTTACTGCTAAGGCTAGTCCCCAAGAACTACAAAGCCTGGATTTAAGAGAGATAACTGGGAGAGAAGAAGACTTTCCGCTGTTTGAGGAGGATTGGGTTAGGGATCATTTAGGTWAATTGAACACACCTAAGTCTGTGGGCCTAAATGGAATGAATCTGAGAGCTGAGGGAACTGTGGTGGTTATTGCTCATTCACTATCATCTTCGAGAGGTCCTGGAGAGCAGAGGAGGTGCCAAGGCCTGGAACAGAGCCWACGTCACTCCAATCTTCAAAAARGGCCAGAGGGAGGAGCCAGGCAACTATAGGCCGATCAGCCTCACCTCCATTCCTGGAAAGGTGATGGAGCAGCTCATCCTAGAGGGCATCTCTAGGCATATCAAGGAAAAGAAGGTGATCAGGAGTAGTCAGTATGGATTCATCAAGGGGAAGTCATGCTTAACAAAACTGATAGTCTTCTGCAATGGGATGACTGGCTGCATGGTTGAGGGAAAAGCCATGGATGTTGTCTACCTGGATTTCAGCAAGGCTTTCAACAACATCTCCCAAAATATCCTCATAGGAAAGCTCTATAAGTGTGGACTGGATGAGTGGACAGTGAGGTGGATCGAGAACTGGCTGGATGGCAGAACCCAGATGGGTGGTGATAAATGGGGCCGAGTCCAGTTGGAGACCAGTGGAGTCCCCCAGGGGTTAGTKCTGTGGGCCCRGTGCTGTTCAACTTGTTCATCAATGACCTGGACGAGGGCACGGARTGCACCCTGAGCAAGTTTGCAGACAATACCAAGCTGGGTGGAGGGTAGAGYGGCCAACACTCCAGAAGGCTGTGCTGCCATCCAGAGGGACCTGGACAGGCTGGTGAGTTGGGCAGAGAGGAACCTCATGAGGTTCAATAAGGACAAGTGCAGGTCCTGCACCTGGGGAGGAAKAACCCCWGGCAYCAGTGCAGATTAGGGGTTGACCTGCTGGAGAGAAGCTCCACGGAGATGAATTTGGGAGTCCTGGTTGACAGCAAATTAACCATGAGTCAGCAGTGTGCCCTAGTGGCCAAGAAGGCCAATGGGATCCTGGCTGCATCAGGAGGAGTGTTGCCAGCAGGTCAAGGGAGGTGATTCTGCCCCTCTCCTCAGCTCTGGTGAGGCTGCACCTGGAGCACTGTGTGCAGTTCTGGGCTCCCCAGTATAAGAGGGACATGGAAGTTCTAGAGAGGGTCCAGCAGAGGACAACCAAGATGATTAAGGGAACAGAACATCTCTAGTACAAGTAGAGACTGCGTCCAGAGACTGTTTTCTCTGAAGAAGAGAAGGCTGAGAGGGGATCTGATTAATATGTATAAGTACATGAAGRGGCAATATAGAGAGGAAGGGTCCAAGCTCTTCTCAGTGGTGGGCAGTGATAGGACAAGGGGCAATGGGTACAAATTGAAACACAGGAAGTTCCATCTCCATGTGAGAAAGTACTTCTTCATTGTGAGAGTGACAGATTCCTTGGGAGAGGCTGCCCAGTGAGGTCATGGAGTCTCCTCTGGACATCTTCAAAACTTGCCAGGATGTGACCCTTTACCATGTGTCCCTGCTTACGCAGGGAGATTGGACTAGATGATCTCTAGAGGTCCCTTCCAACCTTAACCATTCTGTAAATTGGCAGAGGTTAGAGGGAAAAGTGCCTTAGTGGGACCACCACCTGCAGAAGTCACAAAGTGTGTTATTGGCTTGGCTTCATCACTCAGCCACATCCTCAAACTGCACTTGCTCTCAGCAGGGTAAGGAAGCTGGAAGAGAAGCACATGAGGGAAGAACTCCTCACCTAAATTGAAGTTCAGAGATGAAGGGGGCTGCTGTCCCAAACATCTTTTGTTGATCAAGTTGTGGTCAAACCTAGAAGCTTGGACAACCTTTTGAGTTTCACCATTTTAGAAGAGCAAACTGACTTTTTAGTAATATCCYCTCTGCTTCTACCAATCAACCTGAAGGATCTGCAACAGCTTAATTTCATAAAAGCACATTCCTTAAGTTGCAATAGTGGCAATAACAGCATCTACCTTTTGATATAGACTGATCTGTCTATGGATACTGACTATCTTTGGAAGATAGTTTTCAGATCAAATATTAAATTGAAATGGTTAAAAAAAAAAAAACATACAGTGGTTTGTTCAGATTTCCTCAGTATCTCTCTCAGTGTCTTAGATAAGCTTCAGGTGCCCATTTACCATATCTCATTCCAGAGCTTTAACAAGAAAGCATGCTTGAACTCCTTGAGAGTTAGAAAATTAAGACTGACATCACCAGACTTGCTCTTTAGGCCTAAAAGCCGCAGTGTTATTGTACTTGATGACAACTGCAGGATTTAGTGTTTTCCATTTTCTTGTCTGCCATTATTTATTTTCTTTTTATTTCTCTTGTCCAAATAATCAGCTCATTCTCTGTGCATAGTTCTTACAAGAAGGAGCTTTTCTGCTGCTCCTGTAGATTTTCTGGCTACCAACAAAGTAATATCAATTAAAATATCAATTCAATAAATTCAAAATACCAGTTTCTCCTTCTCAATGACATCATGTGCTAAGATGAGGTAAAAGATATGATTATCAGAGCATATACACCATTTGGCTTCCCAAGTATCTCTTTGGTTACCGCAACTGGATCTTATTGGGGAAGTTTCACAAATGCTAGCAATTATAACCACAAACAAAATTCTCCAGTGAACAAACCAAAATGTTATTTTTCTTTTCATAACCCAATACTTTGTGCTCCCACTCCCCTGAATGCTATCACCCAAGTAAAGCTTTTTGAAAAAAAATGGTGATCCTCTTACTTTACCTCTAGCGAAAGAAAACAAAATTCATGGTACTTTTCCTCATTATAGTAGATGTGCAGGTGATATTTTACTGCTACTAGTAAGTATACTATCTTCTACTTTGTGTTTCTATCTTTGAAGCTAATGCAGTCTTTTGTAGCTGTTCCAGTCATTTTAATTTCAAAAACTAAAGAAATAACTACCTTTTAAAGTGATTTTTCTCAGTATCTTCCATTTAACAGTTCCTGCCATCTCCTAGTTGTTAAGCAAGTGTTGAAACAGTCTCAGGTAAGTCAAAGAAAAACACTACATGCATTTATRATCCTTGACTCTTGTTCTCTTTCATAAATAGAAAAGTAACTACACAAACAGTAACCTGCTCAAAATCACCTCCCTTTCTTCTACAATAAAGACCACTAACAGAAGACAAGAAGCAAACAGGAATTTAGATTTCACAAACAAACAAAGGAGAGAGGAGGGCAATTTATCAAAATATGGAGCTTCAATTATATCATTATCATAGCTCTTCCCTGAAATGTCACTCACCACTGAGTGCCACAATCTCTGAACACAGAATTAATAGCTGGCATACAGGAGAGCTTTCTTGCTTGATGAGGGTATGTTTCTCACCTGTCACACAGGGAACACCCTGCACACTGACTTCCCAGCTCATTGGGATTAGTTTGCAAAATATCACTTAGTGCATCCTTCTCRATCTTTCTGTCTCATCAGCAAAACTTAAAATCAAAGTAGATTCAGTTTAAAGGAGAAACCTCTCAAAGACCTAAAAATGAAAAAAAATAAGTGACTAAGTATGAGGAATCAGTGACAAATGAAGCCATTGTTGCCAAAAGACTGGATTAACTGAATTATTTTTCCCTGTATTTACCAAATATAGAGACTGATATATCCCACAGTGTACAGATGTATATTCCTAGGGAAAATGTGAAATGTCAAGGCTTTACCACTTCACCAGAGCAGATAATTAAGTAATTAGAACAATTAAATGTTGACAGAGCACCAGCAACCCCCATGAGAATTACAGCCCTGAATTATGAAAGCATTAGCAAGGGAAAAAGGAAGCCTTTGGCACACATGTAGGACAGATTAAAGGCAATTGCAGCTGGACAATTTATGCACTTACTCTCCAAGTATGCTCAGCTGTCCACAACTYTTGTTGTCATACTGCTTATTTAGATGCCTCAGGGGAAACTCATCTAGGTACATTTCCTCTCAGAAAAGACAGTGAATTAGGAAGCAGAGATGATACAATAATCCACACTCTCACTCTTTTGCACTGTATGAAAGAGCCACAATAGTATCAAAATGCCCTAAAAAAYGTGTCTCTGAGTAAAACACATGCCACAGCTCAGGCACCAGGAAAACCTCATGGTCAAGGGGTCCTTTTGCAAGGAACACACGTAAGACACCAAGAGCTAAATTAAGCCAGAAGCTTTTAATCTTCACCTGCATCCAGGCCTGTCCAAACACCTCTGACTGCACTTCATGCAGAAATCCCCTAGACAGCTTGACATTTGCTAAATAAGGTGTATTGGCAGTACAGTCACTGTAGCATGCAGTGCAGGTGATGCTTCCGCACTAATCATTAGGAGAGTCTTACTTCACTTAGTTTTTCAGGGGGACAGGGTAGATGTACAACACATAGGGCTCTGTGTTGTTATGAACGAGGGAACATGCACATCAGGTGGATGAACAGCAGAAACTGCAATACAGACAGCCTCAGAGAAGCAGCAGAGACTACCCGTGTATTTGCCTGTACGCATCATCTTTCAAGACTATGCTTAGCAGATTTGCTGCAAGACAGTGTGTGAACTTGTTATAGACTGCAAATCTTCCAAGTGGAAAGTGGTTTAAAAATGAAGAGAGAGCTGGGAAAATGTTGCAAGAAAAATCTATAAATAGTCACCAAAAAGTCAGTACAGTAAATTACATACAGGACTTTTCACATCTGTTTCTCAAAAGCATATTTCCCATCCCTGTTTTCTGAATAACACTGTATTTTGTTGCTCTTCCAAAATGGGATGAAAGACYTTAGAGGATAAAGAAAATTAAACTCTATTTTTGTTTCTAAAATTAATTAAAMCATTTTCATCATAAAGATGTAGCAAACTTTTTTTAATAATTAAAATACAAACTTCGCTATTGAAAAGCACATTATAATCTGTCACACCATCATATAAAATCCATTTTTAAAGTGGAAATTTACTCAGATCTGAATTTTCAGAATTTTATAACTTCAAGTCAGATCATTAAATACATTTATGATTTAAGATAAATTGTTTCCTTTTAAAAATGCCTAAATTATCAGTTGACACAAAATGGATAAAGTAAAAAATGTATCAAATAATGCAAGGTAAGGAACAAACATTTCAGAATGCTTTCTATAGATTAACCGTGTGGGTGGATAAATAGCTTTCAGAGTTCAGAAGAGAGAATCTGATGTAATGAATAGAAGTAGGTGGATAGCTCCAGTTTGAATCAGAACATATCCCACTTTGTCAAGACTGCTGAAAATGAGTCATCCTATGCTATATCACTTTATATGCCATGCCCATTCAGTAAGTTGTTCTTCCTACTTGTCCAAGCCAGGCACATGTTTGGAGGAGGTGGCAAATAAAATGCTCTTTTGATTATGTCCCAGCATCCTCTTCTTCCATTAAAAAAAAAAAAGTGTAAATTTGGAAACCAGGAAAAATGGGGAAATTTAAGCCTTTTAGCAGAGTCTAAAAACGGACATACAAATAGAGTGGAAAATATTAAAATAGGAGCTATACTATTGGAGAAAACCACAATTGTGGAAATCAAGGTACAAATAATTCAAGAAGGAAACTCTGAAAAGTACTAATACTGAAAACACTTGCCTTTTACTTATCTTTCAGGTCTTAATTAATAGCTAAATTATATATTTTCGTAAATACGTTAGTCAAAGTTCTTCCAGAGTTTTCCACTGCTGAAGAGACTAGCACCCAATTATTGGGAATTTAAAATGTAATTAAAAGATTTTTTTTTTAATAGGGAAGGAAAGAATACAAACAGAATCTAAGCAATCTATTTGGGTGAGAGGGGAATAACCTAAGCTGCACCTGTAAAGGTAGTTTCCTCATTCTAAAATATCACCTAAGAAATTTATGCCATTACTTTGGTTTGTAATTTAGAGAGAGGATTCTTCAAATACTTATACTAATATTTTACCAACAAATGTATCTAATACTTCCACGCAGATCATTAGTTTAAAAGGAAGTGGAAAACAGATGGAAAGCAAACGCTAGTGATCCACAGCTCTGTGAAAAAGACCTTTAAAAAATTGTAATGACCACTATTTTAGTACAGTCCTGTTATAACTGAACAAAACATACTTTGCTTCTCATTAAAACTCTCCTATTGAAGTCCTATACTAAAAATCCATATGCCTGAACAAGAAACTCAAACATATGCATTACTTCTAATAGAGCGCATGCGTATACTCAGAGTCAGCTGAGCATCCTTCTCYTCCTTATTAAAGGAGTTTACACATAGTTAAGGGCTCTCCATTGGATTATTATTTTCACAGCATGAATATCTGTTCAAAGACTTAGGAATATGAAAGTTCAACAACTGCTTTTTGGATCTACCCTGTATAGCTACCAAAGTTGTTATCTTAAGTTTGATACATAAGACCACAGTTGGTGCTTTCTTCTGTAATATTGCAACAATTACTATTCAAGAAAGTTTCTTATTCATAAATCTTCTGCTGACTTACAAGCTAAGCCAGAGGAAGAAAATAAATGTACTTTTCAGTTGGGGCTGAGAACCAAGAAATTATACCTAGTGGCTATAAAGAATGCCTAGTGATAGTGGGAAATAAAATGGAAACCTAGGGATTTAATTCACTACATTTGGCAGACATATTACATAGCATGATACATTGCATATGGGCTAGGTGAATAAACATGAACACCTTGAATCTTCTGGCCATTTAGTGAGTACACAAAAGTCTGAATCATAACTCACAGGTACTTCTTTACACTGCTACTCACAAATAGCATGTATTTTTCTTGGCAACTGAATGAGAGGAGCCAGGCAGCCAACTGCAAATATGGCTACTTAAAAGTTATAAAGAATATAGCTTTGGTTATCAGTTCAAAATTTAAGCAGATCCTGCTATCCATATTTGCAAAGCTGAGGAACCAAAAGTGACTAAAAACTAATAGCAATAGCTATGATATTTTAGCAGACAGTAATAATCTATTTGTCAAGATAGCAAGACAGTCATGTCATTACTTGGAATAAAATTTAGTGATAGTACATCGATTGCTTTGTAATAACAAATATCAGCTCTGCAATAAGCATGTGGGAATAAACATTTCATCTTTGTCTCAATCCCACTATACTAAACAGAGAGGAGTATATACACCATTTGAATGACTATATAGACCAAAATACTTTTTTTTCTTCGTCTTTAGTTAATATTATTAATGAGAACCAATCTTTAGTGCTTTRGAAAACAAAACATAGCCTCTTGATGGGTGTTTGTATGTAGTTGCAATGTGCATGTCTAATTTTAGAATTTGAGAAACCCTCACATCTACTATAGCCAGTGCAGTGCAAATTATCAGGGTAGGCCAATTTYATAGATGGTCTAAATTCAGGTGCCAAATGTAAGATGAAAAATTCACATTCTTAGTCCAAAACACATTGCTTTCTTGTGCTTCCCCCTCTTTCTTTCAACTCTTTCAACACACAGGCTTCAGTTCCAGACACATTTTACAAATGACCAAACTGATTAGAGTTTAATTASTAAACTGTTGTTTCTGTATATTTGTCTTACAGCTTTTTCAGACTACCACACATATGTTTTCAGCTTTCTGGAGTGTGTGCACTGAGGTACTTGATAACAAACACTATCAGAAAGATTAAACCAATTTTTCAAAGCATGAGCAGGATTTTTAAAAAGAGTATATATGTATTCAGTCTGATTTTAATATGAAGGCTACTCTCCATATGAAAGAGATTATTTCCTTCATTTCTCCTCTCTCTGTACCTGAGTCTCTTCAACACTAAAAGCAAGGGCAGCTCTTACCTTGGGATAGTGAGGATCTATGACCACCAAAAGTTAATAATTCTTGGTGAAATCTTTGAATACTTTTCGTGTCTCCCATCGAGCATGGATGCTTGCAGATACTGCACCTGGGCCCAGGAGAACCTGGGCTCCACATCCCTCAAAGCAGGTGCTCCCTGGTGGTCCCTAAGTTCAAAGATGAGCATATGGCAACTCAGGTAGAAAGCTTAGGAGAAAATGAAAATTTCTTTTATAAGGTAACAACCAACTTTACTATTTTCCAGTGTGCATGAGCTAAATATACCTATCTTGTTCATATTATTTTGATGATGAATAAACTATATTTTACTAGTTCAAAATTTTCTGTGGAGATGCCCTTCAGATAAAAACCATTACAGATACTACTGATTAAAAGGATGCTTTATGACTAAGGAGGATGTATGGGCTGCAGGGTCTTCCTTCATGAAAGATCCTCCTCTCCATTTCCTCTCATTAGTTCAGTTAAACTACTCCCAAAAGAAAGCAAGTCATTTCTTAGTTGTTCTTACTGGGGTTAAGCACAGTCAACTGCCAGTGTTATAAATACCTCTTTGTTTTTGTGTGCTTAGCTTAAAAAAGGGGATACAGGAGGAACTAAAGAAGCCGTTGGGAAATAGCCAAGCTTACAGTTTTCTGCCACAGGTTGAATCGATTTGCATGCCACATGCAAGGCTTGCTATATTCCTTTTTCTTCCTGAATTTTCAAGAAAGTGAGGTTACTGAAAATGTTATTTATTATTTTCACAAAGCTAAAAAATTTCCTCTTTYTCTTCTGGATATAGCTTGCACCAGCATTTTTGAAGTAGTGCATGCAATTTTTATTTACAGCTAGACCTTACAGACACTCAAAAAATGACAGATATTATCTAAAACACTTTTATTTTCATTAAGTTTTGTTCATATAGGAAATAAATAACACACTTCCACAACACAGAATTCCACTGGGGCATTCAGGATCTTTTATAAAGAGATTTTCTGGTTGGCTGGCAGCTCCCTTAGAAATTGTCCTCTTTCATTGTGTTAAAATGAGATGCCATAAAACAAGCACTCAGGCTAACATCTACCTACCTCAGCAGAACAGGRACAATAACAAATTCAGGTTTCATTATGATTGTGGACTGTTTTTCTCCAAAGGATCTTCTCTTGCTTGCTGCATAGGATAAATACATTGTACGAATAAGTAAGGATCACTTAAAAGAGGTTTTTATCTGTACATTTTGTGTTTCTTTTTAGAGTTAGAAAGTAAACGAAAAGGAATGAGGAGAGCCTCAAAAAGTAACTTACAGTTCTTTTGGCTTGGTCATGTCTGAAGAAGTAGATCCCAACTGTGATATCACTTAAGCCAATTTCACCTTTYCTTAGAGACAAATTCATTCTGCACTAGTGGTAATTAACTGCATTCTTCACACAGGTATAATGTTCACAGCTGACACCTATCTCAAGTCATTCCTATTTAGAGCACACTGATGATTTTTTTTTTTTTTTTTTGAACTCACTGGGAAGAGTTGCCATGCCTTGAAAGACCRAAGATGAGGTTGTTTTAGCTGAGCCTTTGTAGCAGCACAGCACTGTCTGTCAGTGTACACAGTGGCCAACTGAACTAGTTCTCCCAGCCTGTGCAGAAAATAGAATAATGTGGTGTCCAAACTATTGCAATCAATGTTTTGTCTTCAACATCTAACAGAAAGAAAAATAAAAAGGAAGAAGAAGAAAGAAAGAGTAAATGCAGAAACATTTGAGCTTGTTCTGTGTTTGCCCTGGGGGCGTAAAGCCACCAGTCCCCATCATGTACATGCCTCTCAATAAGCCAAGGTAATACCAGCGCTGTGTCAGACACCAGCCTTCAGCTCTGACAGAGTTCAGAAGCTGAAAGGGCAGGAGGAGATTCTCCAGTGCTCTACAGATAGGTAATCAGCTCTAAGAGATACTGAGCTACTAATATAGTAATTACTAATGACTGATTTTCTTTGTTTTCAAGCGAGCAGACAAGTCAAGTAGCTTCAGGTGACATGACAAGGACAAGCTACAGTATGTTGCAGGGAGCTCAGGGGATTTGGGGTTCTTGAATATCTGCTGATCAGTGTTTCCTGTCTTGGCAGTATCTCATTGCAAATACTGCTGAATCTGTCTTGATTAGTAAGCACCTGTCCAAATTAGGACAAACACCCACTTAGTTCTCCCAATGCCTGCATTAAATACTTTTGTCATTGGGACTTTTGAATGAGGCAGCTGAAGTCAGATCTCTTGGTTGGTAACGGGACAAAACTCAAAATGCTGATAATAGATCTTCCTCAACTCTAATACTGCTGCTTCATTGCAAAGGAAGAGTCATGTGCTTTGTAGGCCAAATATAGTAGGCCTGTTCAGTTCCTGTTCTTAACTCCTGCGGGAAGTGCCAGGAGAGGAGGGGGATGTCACCGAAAAGTCTGAAACGTCGAAATTCCAAAAATCTAAGTCAAATACAMAGCAATACACAGAGCTACCTAAGAACACAGCTCCTTAATGGGATACAGGTTAACAAATTTACTACTCACTTTCTACCACTTCCCCAGTACAGCCGTCCTCATGAGCCAATAAAATTCTGTAACCCAGCTGAAAGTTTACCCAGGGGAAATAAAAAATAGTTTTTGATATTATGAGCTGGACTTACWCAAAAAGGGCTTAACAAGTAAATAAGAATATAWTTTTTTTWWAAAAAAAATAGCAGTTTAGCTTCTTGGGAAAATGCCATCTTAGTTTCCCTGTCTCTCAGTTCCTTCTCAGTACAATAGGAATATTCATAAGATTGTAGCTCAGAGGAGTTTGTTGGAAATATATTCAAATAAATGCCTCAGAAGTACTGGAAAAAAGCATGATGCACTACATTGGTTACTGCAGTACAGTCCATGAGGAAATTAATAATTCCAGCTTCAATGGTTACTCTTATAATTTGAAATAAATAAAATATAAGCCCAAATACTGAATGAAGAAGATAAAAGTGAAAAATGAAATAGCTAGCCATGAATGGTGAGCACCATCCGCCCTATGTGATAAACAACGCACTGGTCCTATTAAAAAAAAACTAGAAAATAATATAGAAAGATAAGAAGACTATTTAATTAAAACTTATATTAAAGCCTCCAGTGTCATTCACTGTCTTTCTGAAGAAAATAGAAAGGACAATGGCAGGTAAATTCTGCAAACGCTGTCAAAGATATTTTCATAACTAATAACACTGAGAATACTCAAGCTGGTAATGTTCAAAAGGGCCAGTCCAGATACTTTGTAAAACGGGCTCACCTAAACAACAACAGTTGTTTTTGCAACTCCCAACACACAAAGCCAGATGCAACAGAATAGTTAGTTACATTTATATGGTATGTTTATACAGAGCTACCCTACAGATGTAATGCAAAGTAATGGTAGATGATGAGACCAGGTGTAGCACAATGCTGCAAAAGCCAATGGAAACAAGCCCCAGTATGAGACTGTAGCTAAGAGCTACAGAGCAAAGAGATGACATCACACAGTACCGGTGTATTACTTCCTATTGCTTCCTCTTGTGACTCTGAAATTTCACAAAATGCAATTTTGTGAGTCCTCTTAAACATTAATTTTTTCAAAGGTCTGCAGCCTCATCGAAGAACCTGATACTTCTGGGTACAGGGTCCCTTCTTATCACTGAAAGGAGGAACTGAACAGAAAGACCAGCCCACCTACTTAGTTATTGCTGGTATTTTGCTCGCTATACCAACAAGGCTGAGTATGAGTAGCTGGTTGGCAGGAAATAGCAAGTGTACATAAACAGGGAAAGTCTGCTGTGAAATACAAAACCATCTGAAAAGTGCCGATTAAAGTTTTCTGATCTTCAGATGTAGGTACACGCTGCCGTGTGTATCACTGCAACAGGGATGTTGGAGCGGGCAAGGTTCTAGAAAAAATAAATCATGAATAATACATAATAGGAAATTATATTAACATGGGATAGCTAARCAGATTCTTCTTTGTGCTCTCAAGCTTTTCACTTGCAGCATCTGAAAATTTCTGCATTCCTGGATGCATTTTTCTGACACTAAAATATTGGAGATTTCACTTTTCTTAACCCTGGACAATTTCACTGCAATTTCCTTATTCTGCTTGTTAATCAACAGAGATAAATCAGGGATTCATTTTACTCAAGAGGAAGCTACACTAGAAAAAAACATATTCACGTAAAAAGTAGAACTGGAGAAAAAGTAATTGAAACAATTAGAAATAATTAACCTCTTGTCAGTTGCTAAAAAAATTAGAATGTCCTGGTAAAGCAGAGGTTGCCAAGGCATAAAAATGCTTTAATGAGCTAAGCTAGCTTAGATGRCAGAAAAAGAAAATAAAATTCAATTCATTAAACCTATTATCAGTTCTATGCTAGAAATCATAGTTTTGCAGACGGACAATTTACTTGCTGGTACAAAGACAAGCAGTCAGAACATAACAATGTTGACCAAGACTGAAATTTCCATTCAGAGACATTGCAGCTATAGAGAATAACATCTGCCAAAGGAATGTGAAAAAGAGGCATTTTGCCATTTAGAATCAGTATGTTTCAGAAGCAGAAGAAACACTGAGGCTGGACAATTTCACTCTCTGAATCCATTTGAGCTTGACTGATCTGACAAAATCCGATTCCGAGATGTGTGTTTGCTGATTGTGTGCTAACCGACATGTTATTTTTTCACTTCCTACAGTTCATTCACTACGAAAAGTTAATAATGACAATTGTATCTGCTCAAAGCCTCTTGCTCCCTATTAATGTTTTCTTCCATGGCGAGAGCACAACTTCTTAAAAATAAGCTAAATTAACTGCTTATTAGAACTTTTAGGTACTCAGATGATCACAGTAGCACAGTTAACAGAAGTATTATTATGTAAAGTGAATAAGCAGATGGTTAATCTAACAGATCTACTAATAAAGGTGTTAGGCTCTAGATTCAGTAATGCATTTAAATAATGTCTTTTATTTAGTCCTAACTGTTATCCTTTCATTGATAAAAAAAAAATAGTCCTTATGTGCCCTACAGAACCAGATTAAGATGAAAGCAGCAAAGCAAACAATTTGATCAATTGAAGAAAATACAGGCACCAGCCCTGACAGGGGAACAGTATGCCATGTGTTGCATACCCATTCGAAGCACCACTATACACCAGCAAACTATAGGTTCATCACAGGCCTGAATTTCTATATGTTGGCTGGGACTCCCAGACTTTATAGCCAGAGTTGAAAATTACATTATAATCAGTATATAAAATGTGCATAATGTAACATATAATATAGTCATATGAAAAAGTTGTCAACTGTAAAATTAAATCATAATACATTACAAAACCAGTTCTCACAGATCCCCTTATGGCTCTGGGTCTGATTCAGGCCTTCTTGAGACTTTTCCATTATGAAAACTTCATGATGCAAACAGATTTATACCAAAAATGTCTAAGAATGTAGAGAAGGTCTTTTTTTCAACAGAGCATTGAAGAAAACCTTACTTAGCACTTCACAGTTTTAAAGATGTCTTTCAGTCAACATCGTTCTCTTCCATCTCAAGGCTATGTGAATAACTGCATCCTTCTGGTTTGCTTTTTGGATGGATTTATGGTGGTTTCTACCTCAGACTTCTAACAAATGCCCTTGCAATTCAGCAAGGTGAGGTGAGGACCTGGCAAGGTGTCATGCCCATCTAATCAGGGCAATACCCATCCCACTGACATTTTAGGCTTTTTTTTATAATCTTGTTCCTAGCATTTTAAGGAGTGGTTTYTGCTGTGTCGAAGTCTCTCCTTCATTTAATCTGTATTCCCATCAGCTTTAACAGAGTATAAGACTCTCTGTAGATAAAAGTCACATTTTCTAGACTCCTGAATTATGTTAACCATGCAAAGAATTGCAAAGATCACCAATACCTAAATGAAAGCAAAAACTAATAGAATTGGACAACCAATAAGTTGCAAATAATACCATAATAATTTTTCCCTCTTTTGGGATTCTAATACCTCTTTCTAACAAAGTCAAAGCAAATTTATTCAAATAGCTGAATGGACTATTTGGCATACATAGGATATTCCCCATGCAATATAAGGCTAAACAGCAAAGCAAAAGAACTGTCCTATTTTCTTTGAATCTCAGTCTTCAGATAGCTCATGTTACCTGAATAAATCCAGCTTTTCAAATATTACCATGGCTATTGTGCCTGAGGCAGGGCTTTCTTCTTCTGCCAAAATAGCTTCCAATATCAGTACATTGGGCTATGAACTTATCAGCAAGAGAACCACATCAATGACTTTCCCAAGGATAAGGCAATTGTCAAGCATTCTCCCAGCATGAGAATAAAAAACTAAAAATGGAAATCTGTAGCATTCTGTCCTTGCAAAACAGCTGTTCATATATTTGTATGCAAGTTTCCCCTTTCCTAGACCCCCCTTTTTTTTCAGCTCTAATGTCTTTTTCTTTTTTTTTAGATAACTAGAGACATTGTGACTATCACAGTTTTATTTCCATAGTAAACTTAGAGAGGAAAAATAATCTAATTTAGCTTAGCRTGCAAATTGAAGTATTGCCTGTATAGTTCATCTATACACCTTCATCCATACCTATTCCTGTCCTTCATGTGTTTGTGAAATCAGCCACATTTGCAACTATTAAAGCTACTATAGCTCACAACAGTCACAGTGCCACCATGTTATCAGCAGTATGAACACACAAACACTGACTGTCAAAARAAATATCTTCTAGTTTGTGTTACCTCCTCTACCACCCAGGACAAAGGTAACACGAGCTGCATCTTCCTCGAGGCAGGAAGCAGCCCTCAGATAGGCATGAGGCTGAGGCAGTCCAGCTGCCTCTCCGTGTGGACATGCTAGCTGGCTTTCGTGTGCTGGTGGGAGGGCTATTTTCCAGCTCTTTCATTGCATGTGAGAAGCAAATTGGCACAGCCAATACTTTGACCCATTCTCACCATATCCCTTAGCAGCTCAGTGTTCCTACTAGCATCAAAATTACTATTTTTCATGTAGAAATGACTTTCAGTTCCATAAAAAAAATAAATAACATGAGTAGGTTTGATATAGCTTTCTTTCTCTGGAAAGGAATGGACAAGAGAATATACTAGAAAGGAAAAAAAGCGTTAGTGTTCATTTTTTTGCAAAAAAAAATTCAAATGCAATTTATAATTTATAAATATCAGCCTTTAGAAATGACTGATAGACTGTTATGAAAACATATCAAATTATGAAATTGGAATCCAGTGGATTTCTACAGGGATTTATTTCAACTAAGCAGAGCTAATTCAATTATCTGAAAGGTGTGAAACCATGCCTTAATTGCCTGCATTTAGTGGATGCTGAATTGAACACTGATGTAAACATAAAAGAATAGAGATATTAATATGAAGGAAATTGGTTATAAGTTACAATATTAGAAATATACTGACGAAATATTTAAGTGAAACAACCTGGGAAATGAAAACCGATACAAAATTATTCATAGAATGGAATGAGAAGGAATACTGGGAAAATAACCTTGACAGTAATTTAAACACACTTAGAACTTTCTATAATAATGAAGCTAAAGATAGGAAACAGAGGTGTATATTGATATCTAAGAGAAACTGCACATCAGTATCCAAGGGACTAAGAGCCTTTTAATAACTAGCAATAAATACTGCCCAAGAAGATGACTCAGCCAAGTCAGCAAGGGATAGAACAACACATAATTATTAGTGGAGGAAGGTTTCCTCCTGCTGCTAACCTGGATTACTTTTGCTTTCTCACTGACCCAGTAAACCTGTCAGCTCCCTGAACTTCTCTTCAACATTGCTTCTTGAAACAAGGCTCCAGCTTGGTTGGCAAAAGCTACTTTTTCATACCTCACCACAGATGTAGGCCCAGCTGGCTCAGTCATTATTCCAGCTGTGAGCATTGAAAAAGGGGGGAGATAAAAATAGGGAAATCAAGATCAAAGAAGGACATTAAGATAAAAGTTTGTTTTTTAATCAGGTGATGACAGAGAAAATGTAAAGAATAAACTTTAAAATCAGTTAAACCAGTGAAAATCAGTATATCTTTTTCCAGATAGTCCCACCTGTAGAGCAGCTATAGAAGTCTGTAATTTTCAGATTTTAAGACTTAAATTTTTAGGCAACGGTAGCCACACAGTCAAGAAATAAGCAGATCTCTACAGAAGCATAATCCAGAAAATTAAAAGAAATTTTATAGATCACAAGTGATAAAAAGTAGTTTGATTAGAAAAGAGATTGGCTATAGTACATATTTTCCATCGGCTAAGTAGGAACTCCAGGAATGTTCCCAGCATGTTCTACGAGGAAATAGGAAAAAWTCACCACCTGCAAGATATAGATGTAGTCCAAACAGCATTTCTGTTTCTATGCTGTGCAGTTTGCAACATAAGGCCTGCTTTAACAAAATTCTTCAGTGTTTTCCAAAGTGAATGCAAACATCATTGGCTGCCTTTGGATGTGACCCAAGTACCTATGCACAATCAAATAGACAATGTTTGACCTCTTTAGTTAGAGCTTTGTCTGTATAATGTGCGGATGGTAATAAAAATAGTTTAATGACCTTCTGATTCTGAGGAAAATAAGATTTCAACTTTCAGAGCTTTTATTTTGGCAAATTGCACAAATTGMATTTTGTGCAATATCGAACAAGATGTGGCGCAGCACTCATAAAGGAGGTACTGACAGCAGAGAGGAGAAACAAGCAGCAGCATATGTTCAGACCACCTCCCTCTACTACTGACAGCTTTTGATATTTTGAAAAATGTAATGGGACATATTGATAACGCTGGATTTCTTGGTTTTATTTTACATCCTTTACTTGATCGATCAAGTGCACTGCATCCAGTATGAGGCAAAATGACCCAGAGAGTTGAAAGAGCAACCAGGATGATTAAGGGAATGGAACATCTCTTGTATGAAGAGAGGCTGAGTGAGCTGGGCCTGTTTTCTCTGGAGAAGAGACGGCTCAGAGGGGATATGATTAATATGTATAAGTTCAGGAAGGGAGAATGCAGGGAGGAAGGGGACAAGCTGTTTTCACTGGT